>NC_133772.1:90296440-90326393 GCF_003597395.2 Chelonoidis abingdonii
AAAAGTACCCCTTGCGGTTTACGTACTGGGTGCCCTGGTGCTCCGAGCCAAGACAGGATTTTGGGTTCATCTATCGCCCCCCCCAGTTAGGGAATCTCATTGCAGGCAAGCCATCCACTATGACCTGCACGTTTCCAGAGTCACAACCTTTCGTAGCAGCAGCTTATGTGATTGCTTTGGCTACTTGCATCACAGCAGCCCCACAGTAGATTTTCCCACTCCAAATTGATTCCCGACTGACCGGTAGCTGTCTGGCGTTGCAAGCTTCCAGAGGGCTTTCCACTCACTCTCAACTGTGAGGGCTGCTCTCATTGGTATTATGGCGTTCAGGGCAGGGGAAAGCAAGTCACAAGTTCCATGAAAGTGCCCTTACGCATGCAAAGTTTTGCACGCCTGCGAATTGTCCCACACCTGCCAAACTATGCGGTCCCACCAGTCTTTGCTTGTTTCCTGGGCCCAAATCAATGTTCAATGGATAGAACCTGCCCTATTACCAGCGATCTCTAAAGTCCAGGGGCCTGCGTTTGAGATAATTCTGTGTCCATGTCTTCATCACTTCATCGCCGCGCTGCAGTAGCCGCCTCCTCGCCTGGCTTTGCAGGTCCTGGTTCAGCATAGACTGCACGAGAGTACGCGAGGTGTTTACATGTCGATTGCTGGTATTGATCTGAGCGTGACCATGCTTGCTATGTGTTGTGGTTGCACAGTTCAGCAGGAAAAGGCGCGAAACGGTTGTCTGCTGCCTTCACGGAGGAGGGGTGAATGCTGTACCCAGAACCACCTGCAACAATGTTTTTTGCCCCATCAGGCACTGGGATCTCAACCCAGAATTCCAAGGACGGGGAAGACTGCGGGAACTATGGGATAGCTACGGAATAGCTACCCACAGTGCAACGCTCTGGAAATCGACGCTAGCCCGGTACATGGATGCATACTTGCGAAAATAATTAATGTGCTTAGTGTGGCCGCGTGCACTCGACTTTATACAATCTGTTTTACAAAACCAGTTTATGTAAAATTGGAATAATCCCGTAGTGTAGACATACCGTGAGTAATTACATGCCCAGGTCTTAATGGGACTGACAAAATAGTTAGAAATTCTGATCATGTGAAAGCAAATGTTGTAGAAGGAACGTTCTGAAATGAAACTTTAATGAAAATGAAAGTGCAGTTTTCCACCAGGTTAAAAGGAAATTCATTGAAGAGAATCATGAACTATTGTGTAGGTGGGGTAAACATGAAGATACCATACTGAATGAATGGTTTGGTATATGAGACTTTTAGAAAGCTATTGATCTCAACAAGAATACATCCCTAGTTAAAGGTAATATATGCCTCATATATCTCTCTTAAAGCAGGTTGAGGGTTCTCTTGGAATTATATACTACCTACATGGGGAAAAAGGAATGATACTAATAGAGTCAAAATATGCCATAATAATTCCAATATGAAAACCAGGCAAACGATTCACAAAAGTGGATGCCTATAGACCTATAGCCCTTATGTCCTATGTAGATAAAATTATGGAGAGAATGGTGAATGAAAGATTGATTGCCTACTTGAAAGACAATGGCATTGTAGATAAAGCACAAAGTGGTTTTAGGAGAGGAAGATGTACCATTCATCACACACTTTTACATTTCAAAGTGAAATACAAAAAGTCTGAGGGACAAGGGTTTTATGATAACTGTCTTTCTAGATATTGAAAAGGTATATGAAGTGCTATGGAGGCAAGGCTTGTACAAAGTAAGTGCACCAGGGAGAAGGGGAAGAATGTATAGGTGGACTAGAGACTTTTTTGAGTAAAAGGACCATGCATATCAGAATTGGGAAAGTTACGTTGACTATGTGTATTAACACTTTCTTGTGGTGTACCATTTTTATCAGCCTCACCTTATTTAATATTATGATAATTGATCTCTCAAAACAAGCGTCAGGGTAGATACCACTCTAGATGCAGATGATTTTGCTCTGTGGGTTAGGAGCAGAAATATTGAGGTGGTGGAAAAGAGAATCAAAGCATTATGATAGAACTCTGATTGGGGAAATGCATGGGGTTTGAAGTTCTCCATTGCCAAAGCCAAAGGACGGATTTTTACAAAAAGATTTTTACAAAAAGTACAAGGGAATGTAAACTGTATGTGTATGGAGAGCACATAAGTATAGTTAAAAAGTTTAAATTCCCAGGAGTCATATTTGATACTAAATTACCTGGAAAAATCATATAGACTATGTTAAAGATAAATCTATAGGAAGCATTAACCTGCTTAAAAGTCTTGCTGGGATTAATTGGGAGGTAGATAAGAAAATGCTGCTAATGGTCTATAGAGCGGAGGCTAGCTCTGTTGTCAAAGAAGGGATGGAGGAGATGGTTAGGAAAAGGGCATAGACCCAAGCCTGATTTTTCATTGCCCTGTGTAGTCGCTTCACACCAGGGCAAAATGAGTGTAAAATGCTGCTGCATCAGAATGGAAACATTTGCACTTTGGATTGGTGTAAATGAGTACACAAGGGGCAGGGCAACAGAGAACTGAGCACAATGTCTCCTTTGGTGATCCAAGGTCATTCTTCTGTCTTCTCCACTCATGGGGACACCCCAGCCCATCCTTCAAATGCCTGGGAGGCTGCCTTCCCAACCTGCTCTGAGACATCCCATGTGAGGCAGCTGGGTACATAGAACGACTCAAGAAAGTCATATGAAACTTCTCGATGTAAGAGGAGATCTCCGTCCATGTGTCTGTGAACAAGACAGCTTTGTCTTGTCTGTATGTTAAAATACCCAAGGCCCTCTTTAAAGATGGGCTCAAACCAAACAGTGATGTTGAAACTCCTCACCCAGATCTGGCTTTTGCAAACAGCCTCTGTCTCTGTAATGGATTGAACCTAAAACCTTGGATTCAAACTTCCTTGAATCTATGACTGCTCATGAAGGGGGAACTTTTGCAGTTTGGACTCACTTCTGGTCCTTTCCATTTGTAACAGAAGTGTGAGGACTTGGTTAATGTTTGTAACGGTGTGGTTAGTATCTCAGTTGTAGAGCACTGGCCAATGGTGCTCTGCATTACAGACACAGGAACTGATCTAGAGGGGTGCTGAACATTCAGCACTTCCATCAGGCTAAATCCCAAGGTCTGCACTCATTACGTCCCCCCATACCTGACCTCTCACTCAAGCAAATTCCCACCAGATTTGACCCATCAACTGGAAGGATTTTGGTACCAATTTGTTATGAAACCAATCTTGAGTCCTTTACTCAGGTTTTACTGAGTCCTTACCACTGACTTCAGTTGGAGGAAGGGGTTGACTGAGTGAGACCCTCAGGAGCTGGCCTGAAGTAATTGTGTTATTTCAGTCTTGTGTGAAGAAAGTCCTGTCTTGTCAGTGGAATGTTTTGTTTTGCTGTTGACTATCCTGAGCCCAGTACAGGGAGAGGACTAATTCTTCTCTGTGGAGACCAGGGCATGGGGTACCCAGCTGCTTTCATAGACTGCCTAGAATAGGGGAATGTTGGCCCTTTCTTATGGCTTCACCCTTACAGAGTCTGAACTAGGAGGATGGTGGATTTTTTCAGTGGGGTGAGAATGGGAGAAGGGGCTTACCTCTTCTTAGCAAGTCCAGGTGATGGTGGGAGGAAGGGGGAAATGCTGACCTTATTCCAAAGTGCACAGGGGCAGGACTCTAACTCTCAGCCTTTCCAATCCCTAGAGCTGAAGGGAGTGTTGGCCATTCACAGGAACACTCCCTAGGGAGCCATCTGTGAAAAATGAAGCAGGTTGTTAATGCCCATTTTATCTGAGGGGAGAGGAGAAAAAAGTGCCTAGGGCATGGGGATGACATCAGAACGAGCTGAAAGATTCATCCAGTCAGCACTTCTCCATCTCCAAGGACTGCTTTATGCACATCCATCTGATGCAGCTGCAACTTCACTTCGGGAAGAAAGAACAAGCCAAGTGGTAAAGAGCAGATAGGATCTGACAGCTCTCGTGTCTCAGTCTTCCCTTTGCACTGGGCCACAAGTAGGACAAAACTCTCCTCCATGTCTGTTACATTTCACACTGAACAGCGCTGCTGGAACAAATACAAAATGTGGGAGCGAAGAGGAGCTGATGGAATTGTGACCCTCCCAGCTGCCAGAGCAAGTTAGCTTTCAGCCTTACTCCGAGGCACATGTGCTGATGTCAAACCTCCTCCTGAATGGGGCTGGAAGTTCTCCAGAATGGCAGATAAAAGGGAGACTGGACCAGCCACTCCTTAGCGCCTAGAAAAATAAATGACAATTGTGAATCCGCTGACATTTAGGTTCCAGTGAATCTGTCATTAGCAGCCGGGCTTGTGGACTTCATGTGAGCAAAACCCTTTCAGCTGATGCAGAGTCCCAGCAGCGCTGTCTCTTTTTCCTCAGCCCCATTCCCAGCTATATCATGTCTTTGTATAAAACGCTAACATTAAGTAGAAGCAATTTCTCCTAACTGCAGATGACCCGGAGGGAAAAGCAAAGCCCTCATTATGCCCAAAGATTGTCATATTCCTAAATCTGCTTTTATCCCTCTCTTGATTGCCCTTACTGAACATATCACCAAGCTGATGTGCAGCACATCATAGAAAGACTGAAAAAGCTAAGTCACAGGCATGGAAGTGCCTTTTTCAGAGATTGCTTTTTGCCGAGTCCTTGGGTGAGCATGGTCATCCATAGGCAGAGATGTGGTCTTTTTGCTTTCAGCAGTTTCACTGGCCATCGCAGGATGTTGGCAGAGGATTGCTTCACTTTCAGTGGCTCCGCAGGCAAAAGTAGGCACCTGTAGGCAAATGGAATTTGTTTCTTATACTCTCAGTGGGTCTGCAGACCACAGTGGGCAGCTGTCCCCCGTGGTTCCATGTGATCTAGCTAAGGTTTTTATACAGCACTTCTTTGTGGTGTTTGACACTGATGACTCATCTGTTCTGCATCTGAGTGGCTTCATGGACAATAGTACCAGATGACATCTTTTCCTTGTACTTGCAGCAGGTTCATGGGTGATAATGAGTGAGAGAGGACACTCAGTGACATCGGATGCTTGTGTTTTCAGTGAGTTTATGCGCAATACTGGACACCTGGCATCTTCCCTCTGTGTTTTCACTGGATCCAAAGTTGATAGTGTTTGATTCAAAGCAACCAAGAAGTGTTAACCATGCTTTTGGCTGGTCCACTGGTGATAGTGGACATCCATGGACAACTGGTATCTAGTGCCAGTGCTATTTTAATACTCTGCCATGTAAACAGCCCTGAGATGACAGCAACAGTTTTGACAGCAGCAGGAAATACTTGGCCCTTTCAAATTTTTCTCATGTCCCTTGTGATTACTAAAGGTGACATTGCCCTCTGCTAAGTTGGATGTTCCGTGACATTAGACAGCATAGCTCAAACTCTGGTTAGCACAATGCATTAGAAGGTCTGACATAAGCACATATGTCCTTTCCCCCCCATAGCTCTGACCTCTCACTCTTTTTTTAGATTAATGCTATCAACAGCATTGAAATTTCTCTGAGGAAGGGAGGGGCTGTCACTCCAAGTACTTTGTATTCATTGAGTTGTACAGCACAAAAATGGAGTAACTTGCCCCTTGAAGTCAGGTCTTTGCTTTGATTATTCCAAAGTCTTCCTCAGAAATCTTGAGGGGGATGTCCCTAGGGTATCATGTGCACCTCAATTCCAGCCCACTTTTGTGTGTCTCTGGGCACTGCGTGGGTTTTGAGTGTACAAGCGGACAGTCAGGGTCAGGATACTGTAGCTGTGAATTCTCCCCCATTGTATATCGCAAATGGACACTAGCGCTCACCAGGCCATGTAGTGCTTAGGGGCTCCAGCTAAGGTTGAAATCCCATTGTGCTAGGCACTGTACAAACAATGAGAAATAGTTCCTGCCACAATGAGAAAAAGGGGAGCGTGGCATAGGAAGGCTGACAGACTGAGAGGAAGGGGATGGGACAGAATGGGAGCAAGCAGAGAAGGAAGAAATATCCAGAGGAAAAGCTCTAAAAACCATTGGAAGCTGGTGAGATATGAGGCTTCAGGTCCCTGCTTCAGCGGCTTTCCTCCACTGCTACTGGCTCAGTTTCTGGTTGGCTCCTCTAAGCCATTCCTTGTATTCTTGAGCTTACTTAACTGGGGGACAGTTGGGAGTCACATGACTCCTGGTGCCCCAAACTGGGGCTGTTTCTCCTGTGCACTTCTGGATCAGAGGGGTGTTGGTGAGAGGGGTAACCCTATCTGAAGCTGTTGTATTAATCTAGATTAAATATTTGAGCCCAAAGATTTTAATATGACTCTGTCATTCTCCAACATTAAAACGTGTTAAACAAGGGCCAGTGTTTGATACACAGAGACTTCAGCCTGCTTAGCACCAGGCAAATACACCATTAAACAGCCTTTCAACGTTTGTTTGTTTGTTTGTTTTGTTTTAAAGATACAGAAAAGAAGGAAAAGCATCTGAAATGTAAAGGATTGAATGAGGCTTTCATTTTAATATCTCTTTCTCCCATTAGCTGGAGAGAATTTTTGCAAGGAAAACCCACCTTGTTTGATAGTCTTAGAGTTGGTCTTAAAGATGGGAATAGCCCTCTCTTTTGAGGAAAAGAGAAGAAGTTAAGATGGGCTGGAGTTGTTGTTGCTAACGTTCAATCCTGTTTTCTACAAATGAGACACGTGCAAATGGGAAGAGACAAGAATTTAAAAACTAGAAAATGAAGCTTAAAATAAAAAATAGATATAGCTCCATATATTTATCTCATAGAGCTGGAAGGGACCTCAGCCCCCTGCCTTCACTAGGCAGGATCAAGTACTGATTTTGCCCCACATCCTTAAGTTGCCCCCTCAAGGATTGAGCTCCTAACCCTGGGTTTAGCAGGCCAATGCTCAAACCACTGAGCTATCCCTCTATCTGCTGGGTGTTGACTCTAATTTCTTATGGTCTTATCAGGAACTCTGAGACCTGGCAAACTTGTACCAGCATCAGGGCGTTTAGAGTCTTGCTTTTAGTGACTTCTTAGCAGTCTTGGCCAGTTGAGCTGGACTCTTATTAGAGAGAAGGAAGAAGGGGAGAGAGCTAGGAAAGACAAGAACACATTGGGTGAGGGAAGGGTGGCAGACAGTGGTGTCTGGGATTTAGCCAAAGCTAATGAAGGTGGCAGTGTCATCTGGGTCTCTCTTTCTTTGGCCTAGTCTTGTCAGGACATCTCTCAGGATTAGAATAAAGAAGGTCTGGGGTCCCAGGAGGAGATGGATGTGGCAGCCATGTAGTCAAATTTTCTCCCCAAAATCTTTCTTTAAAGACACCAAAAGGGAGTGATGGGTGGAATAGCCCATCTCCTCACTATTTTGTCCACCGTTAGGCCATATATCCAACGTACCAATTTTGGTTTATGAATTTTCATTCCTCAACTCCTCTTGTTTACCAGGCAGGATCTGACCACAGCACTTGAGTTATATCATTACACCTTTTTGTTTTGGAGTAATCCAGCTGGTTTCCCTTTTGCAGGGCCGGCTCTAGGTTTTTTGCTAACCCAAGCAAAAAAACTTTTGGCTGCCCCCCTCTCAGCCCTGGGCTTTAACCCCCCCCACCAGTGGCCCCCCCCCACCCTCTGCCACCCCAGCNCTCGATTCCTATACATTACCGTGACAGTGTTGGCTTGCTCCTTGAAAATATTAGTGTGAAACCTTCCTCTGGGTAAATTACTAATGTCGAGTTGAGTAATTGAGGATTGTCCCAAGGAGTTCAGGCTCCCAACTCCCAATTAATTATAATGGGCTTTTGATGCCTAATTCCCATAGTTTCTGGAAATTCCAGCTCTATGTATGTATGTATGTATGTATGTATGTATGTATGTATGTATAATCAGGGCTGGCTCTAGGGTTTTTGCTGCCCCAAGCAAAAAATTTTTGGCAGCCCTAACCCTGGGCTCGACCCTGCACCCCCTGCCACCCCAGCCCTGGGCTCCCCCACACCAGTGCTGACTCCCCCCTCTCCCCTCTCGCCTCCATCCAAGCAGGGTCGGAGTAAGCAGTGGGGCTCCCAGGCCGCGCCTAAGCCCAAGGTCCCTCCAGCCAAGGCTCCCACCTCCAGGAACAGCCGGGACCCAGGAGGGCAGAGACAGGGGCCTGCCCCGGCAGGGGGCTGAGGAGCTGGGGTAGGGTAGCCCCAGAGGGATCAGAGCAGGATGCAGGCCGCGCATGGTAGCGCCCCGCCCTCCATGGCCCTGCTGCTGCTTCTGGCTGCCCTGCTGCAGTCCCCAGGCAGCTCAGGCCACTTTGCTCAGCCCCAGCTGCGGTGCTGGGGGGTGGCCACCCTGCGGCACCTGCAGGCAGCTCCGTGTGCCCCATGGGACAGCCCCCAGCCCGAGTGTCCCCCGCTCGAAGCCTGCCCGGCCCAGCCACGAGGTGTGACATTGCTCCCCGTGGCTCGAACCGCAGCGGCCCCAGGGTGCCCCCCACGCACGACACGCTGCTGCCAGGGCCGGGTCTAGGCTTTTGCCACTGGAAGCAAAAAAAAAAATTGGCCGGAATGCCGCCCCTGAAAATGTGTTGCCCCAAGCATGTGTTTGGTTTGCTGGTGCCTAGAGCCAGTCTTGCCCTTTTGTATCTTTTCCCATCACAATTTGTTGTTATAGGTTATTGTGACATCTTATGAATTTTCACTTATGTTCTACAGGTGAGCTCACAACTAAGGTAAATTTGTAGGGCCCGCTTATCACAACAGATCTCAACTATTCTTTACCCTGTGGTATGGCTATACCTGCTTCAATATGGAATTTGCCCCTTACTATAGTCTAGTGGTTCTTAAATTGGATCATGTGGGGGAGGTAACAGAGCACTTGCTAGGGCACACCAAGAGGTAGCTGGTCTGCTGGATCCTCGGTGTTTCTATTCACTATGTGACGTTAAATAGAACTTGTACACTAAACTTCTTAATATTACATTTCCCTGGAAGCCAGTGCTTTGGTTGCTCCAGGGATAGGATTGATTGTTCTTAGGATGGAAGGTGGCCTATGCAATGGAAGAGGGGGAGGATTGGCCAGGACGCTACTTTGTCCAGGAAACACTCACTGATTTTAAAATGTGGTCTATGCTCTGAAAAGATTTGGGAGACCCTGCCCTAACAGCTGTGTTTCAGGCTAAGGTATTCCATTTCTCTCTGTGTCTTTCATGCCTGATTCTCCTCTTACTCTCTGAAGTGTAAATCAGAAGTCACTCCACTATTGTAAAATGGATATGAGGGGGAAGTCAATACCACGGGGTGCTTTTTAACATAGCCAAAACCAAGTAAGCTGCCAAAGCCAATTGGCTATTGCTGAATATGAGGCTCCAGAAGGTATTGATCACCCTGTTTGTCTGCTCAAATTTCAGCACCACATCCTTGATTTTTAGTCCTGTTTATCTTTAGCCTTGACTTTGACTTTGTGGAGCAAATAAAACAGGTGGAGAGTTCTAGGAGATGTTTCTTCTTTTAATGAATCTTTTAGGATGCTTCTGGCACACTGCTTGTGCTTGATTTATGAATTTTCTTCTCATTCCCCAGTAGGTCCATTTGGGTCAGCTCACTCTGCCAGGCTTCCTGATATCCAGTAGTTAAAGTGAGTTAAAAGAGGGGGAGCTCTCATCGTTCCAGTTGAGGAGGAGGAGGGGGAACTGTGCAGCAGAATTAGCAGTACGTTGGAGAGTGGTCACTGAAAAATTAAATATTTTATTATTAAGATGTATCAGTTGCTGTGGTGTTGTCCTGTGAGGATCAGCCACCATATAACTGCCCACTGTGCACAATGTTTTTTGTCTGGCAGTAAAATGCCCCATATCATCATGGCTGTAGTAGCATGACCACTTACGGATCCCCAGAATCCTGGACATTCCAGTTTCACCGCCACCTGTGTGGCTCCACTTCCATTGGATTGGCCTCTCATGGTGTGTGCAAGGTCTTGCTGTATAGGGGATACCACTTTGAAGAGCTGCCTGCCCCCAGGATTTCACATGCACGGTGCATGTAAGGTCACATTGGTGGCGGAGGGGGGGGCAGCTCGCTCTTAAAAATAGTGTCCCCCATGCGATCCCAGACAAAACAGCATCTGGTTTTGTCTCAGTACTGGATAGGGGACAAACTTTAGGAAAGCAGAGCTGTCCAGCTTAAAGCTGGAGAAATGGCTTGCCTTAGCTGTGGTGTGAAAGGCATTTGGGCATATACAAATTGCTCAGTATCCAACAGCAACTGGGATGTCAGAGGGAGGAAAGCTGCTCTGTGATGTTTTCATGCAGCTGTCTTGTGTGGGTAAACTGGCTCAATTATTAATGGCTGACCTAGCAGCAAGCAGCTCTCAGAGGGGAGGTGACACAATAGCACAGGGGTCAGCAACCTTTGGCATGTGGCCCATCAGAGTAATCCACTGGCAGGCTGTGAGACATTTTAAGATGACTGTTGGCAGGCACAGGCCCCTGCAGCTCCCAGTGGCCACGGTTCACCGTTCCCAGCCAGTGGGAGCTGCGGGAAGCTGTGGGCTGCAGGCACGTGCTGGTCTCGCTTCCCGCAGCTCCCATTGGCCAGGAACAGTGAACCGCGGTCACTGGGAGCTGCAGGGGGCCATGCCTGTGGACAGTCAATGTAAACAAAATGTCTTGCGGCCCACCAGCGGATTACCCTGATGTGTGCCGAAGGTTGCCAATCCCGTTAATGCAGTTAATCCACAGGGCAAGGAGGAAGTCCCTCCAAGAATGCATTTGCAGTCTGTGTGTGACTCTGTGTGTGGTGTTTTCATAGCTTGATTCATGTCTATGTGTGGTGGGTATGGGTGTGTGTTTCTGTGGCTAATGTATGTTTGTGCAGGTGGGTTTTGTGCCCATTGGACCAGAGTCCAATCTTGGTCCATGGGTGTGTTAGAGCTAGTCAAAAAACAGAATTTTCTTTCCACAATAAATTTTGAAATTTCCTTTCTTCCTGAATTGGAACAAAAAATTGAAATCTTGCTGTTTCCTGCAAAACAAATTCCAAAGCAAAATTGTTTTGGAATTGTCAAAACAGCCTTACCAAAACATTGTTCCAATACAGGTCAAAACACTTAATTTTGACTTTAATATAAATGTTGAAATTGAAGTTGAAACAAAGCCCTCTGACATTGTTGAAAAGAAGTGCTTTCATCGCTGAAAACTTCAATGAAATTGATATATTCTTGCAAAAAGGTTCGTTTGTCAAATTAGCATTTTCCAGTTAAAAGCTCTTCCCTTGGAAAACTTTCAATAACCTCTAGTGTTTCTAAACGCACATAGCTATCATTAATGACTTTCTGTGTGCCTTACTCTGTGTATCTGTTTCTCCGTATGTGTGAGGATGTGTGTATGCACATGAGTTTTAATGCATGTCTGTGTGGGCGACACAGACACTTCTTATGAAGAGCTCAGTCTCGTCTTCCTTTTTCACTGCTATTAGTACTCCATGCTACACTACTGTGGTCCAGTCTCCATCCAGACCCCATTGATGCTGTGGTTGCACAGCAGATGTATGCACAGCCATTTTTTTTGGTGATACCTCTGTTCTAGCTTCACTGCAACCTGCTCTTCCAACAATTCCATTGTTTTTTTTTGTTGTTTTTTTTTAAAGATCCTTCCATATTGGCATGGTCCTCCATGTGCTTCCCAGACACTGTGGGGTTCTCCTTTTCATGGCAGACATTACAGGTGACTTATATTCTGTAACGAAATGGCTTCAGCTATTAGATGGCTTGCTTCCTCATGACCTGCACCACTCCAGCTGCTGCCATCTCCTCTTATTTCATACTCTAAACTCTCACTGTCACATCTATTGGCTTTACTGTTTCCTTCATCTGTCTCTCTCACTCACTGTTATACTATCCCCTACTCTGGTAAGACTATTCCTTTTCCTGTCCACCATCTGCCCCCTTGTTCTCCTCCTTGTGATCCCTCCTTTAAAACCTACTTCCAGAAATGTCTTTCACCTTGTTATCCTCATTGATAATCTCTCCACACCCTCACTTCCCTGGATTGTTTTCGGTTTTGTCTGGGGTTTGCTCTCATTATCTGTTTTGGACTAACAAGCTAGTTAGGGCAGGGATCGTGTCTATCTCTGTAAATTGATGGCACTGTATACAAGATTTTAATCATCATAATTCAAAGGTGTGCAAGGGACGCTAAGCTGATGTGATTTACATGCTGAAGAGCTCTGGAGGCTTCTGTAATATGTATCTTGTTACATCTTCTAGTTTATCATGTAGCTGACTCTTTATGTATCTATAGAGGGGAGCTAAGTAAGTTTAGGAGGAATCTAACTGTAGTGTAAGGGACTGTAATTTTTATTCCACCTTTCACATCACCTCTGAATTTGGTTCCTCGTATCAAAGCTGTGGAGTGCCTTGGATAAGAGGCTCGCATGGGCATTTATGTCCAAAAGCCATTTGTTAGCACACACTCATCTAACAATAAAACCAGGACCAACATTCTGGGTACTAGAGTTGTGTGAGTATGGGGAGGGAGGGAAAGTTTCATGCTGTCCTGCCAATAAGCCTTAGCTTTATTTTGGAGGGACCATTTCTATGGATGAAAGGCTCATTCAGGCTCCATCCCATTCACCTTTGGCTGCTGCTGTCACCTCCCAGTTTTTGTGATGTGGACACTTGTGTACTTAGAACTGGGCTGATATGCCCAAACTTATTTCATATAGGTCACAGAATAGCTGCAGATGGAAATGACTTTTGGTCTGTGCTGGATTGAAATCAATAACAGGGAAGTGAGAGGGTTTGTATCCCTTGAGCAGTCCCCAAGCCATCCATTTGTCTAATGTGGTATATTCTGGTCCCTGTGCTCTGTGAGCATCATGGAGCGAGAAGTACTGAACGTGACACTGGAACTGATAGGAGGTGCAGTATGAAGGGGTCTGGAAAGTACTGTGGCATTTGCAGACCTGTTATTGTGACCTAATCCCATGGCAACATGAGTCATTTTAAAGGACACATCAGTTGGAATTAAGCCCCCACCATCTGGTCTGCCCTATCATTACACCTGCCAAATAAAGGAGCATGACTCAAAATGGTACCATGGAAATTCCATATACAGCAAATGACTGAAATGCCATTGCTGGTTTGTCCTTCCAAGCACAGTGCGTTCACCTCCTGTACAGGTATTCATGGAAGCAGGAGAGACACTGTTATGAATGCCCTGATCAAGCGACTTTCTTTCCTGACAAAATAATAATTCCCTTTCTGAGTCTTTTGATGCCACTGGGGAGAGAGAAACTGAACCACATGGGGCTTCAAAGTGTTAAAACCATGCTGAATGACTTGAGATTCCAAGAGCCACAGCTTCTCTTCAATGAATCAGAGTCTTTTCTGCTTCATTAAATCTTTCACCTCGACGGCTGCTGCAGCAGCAAATCTGAAGCAAAACTGATTAATTATGCATCACTGCTGTATTTAGGGACTTTAAAATTGGAGTTAATATAACTGGGTGCTCAAGCAGATTAGAGTAGTTAACGCTGCGCTGACGGACATGTGGTTCAGGAGGTGAGGGTGGAGCCAGGCTGGAGGATTTGAGCAGGGAAAGAAATGGAAAATTAACAAGCAGAATTCTACAGAGCTTTTGGATGGTGGCTCTCTGTATACTGATGAACCTTTTTTTAAAAGAAGCTACCTCCTGCGTTAGAAACGGGAGCAGGAGCTTTGATCATGGGAAGAGGTGGAGGAGAACTGTGCACTGTTAATGCATCTCAACTCACTTTATCTCAAATAACAAGGGCTCCCACTGTGAAAAAGAATTGTGGGGCTCAGTCTGGTTTGTAGTTGACAGGTGTCTAGACAGCCATTATCCTAAACTGTTTCTAATTGATACTCAAGTTGCTAATCTCACCACAGAGGCCAAGGACTGAATGGGCCTCCAAAACCAAACTTCTCTCTTGCCCTCAAAGCATATTCTCTGTATGGGGACTGAGGTCCTTGGCAGGACAGTGAGGGGGAAGCTTGCACTGCTGCCTTCCATTGCTGTGCATGCGTAGCTGCTAAAGAGAGGCCTTCATTCCTCAGGGCTGTCAAGCTGGCACTTAGAGCACTAAGCTCATGTATAGTATGAAAGTATTTATAGACAAGAATTGTTGGGGGTGAGAATGGGGACCTTTAAGATAGGAATTGCATAACCAGATCTCCTCTAAGAGGTGTTACTCAGCGTGGTAACTTGGTTAAAAAGAATGTACTTTGCTCAAGAAAGTAAAAATCCACTGCTTCTGTCAGTTCTAAAGATTCTAAGAAGACTCAGGAGAGAGAGCTTCTGCAGGTAGGTGCGGCAGAATGAATCCAGCTACTCTCAAAATTCAGCATGTTCATCTCACCAGTGACTTGACTGCTGAGTCCCAGGTTACTGAAGGAGCCTTAATACTCAGTCATAAGGTAAAGAATTAGAAGCTTTTGCTTACACCTAGCTTAGCCTGTGGGCTACATGGAACTAACTAGAACTCCTGTCCCACCTTGCCTGGGATCTGTCTGAAGTTAGTTTCCTCGGAGTAAGTCTCTACGGCTGTTTTTTCAGTGGTCAGGAATAATGCAAGGATCTTTTCAAGACATTGCAACTTGGAAGCCAACATTCCCAGTTTTGAAGACTCTCCTCCTTAAACTGGGCTAAAGACGAGTAGCACCAACCAGGAACTAGATGCATGTTGGGTAGGGCTTTTTTATCTATTCAGTACTAAAAATTGCCCATCCAAGGGATTCATGCATTGCATTTTGCTGGAGCCCTTTGGCTTCACCTAATTTTCCTAAAATGGAAGAGATTTCATGCACCTTCTTAAAATAAGAATTGCAGGCTGTGAAAAGATCAAGTCCCAGAGTGCAGTTCTCGAGGGGGATCCAAAAGCCAGGTTGAGCATGCATACTGGGATGCATACTTGGAGTCTCTGTGGCTACTCCTTTTGTATTTGAGAGAAATGTGGTGGCAGGCTGGGGTATAGAATTCCCTGGCTGACATGATGCTCACAGACATCACTTTGGCCTCCCTAACTTAATGTAACCTAGAGTCCCCAATGTATTGGAAACGTTGTGTCCCCTAGGCAAAATCTTCTTCAGAATTACTGACTGGTCTAAACTAAGCAATAGTTTCTCTAAATCAGGTTTTTTTACTTACTGGCCTCATGTGCTAAATGACTGAACTGTGAGAAACTTAAAGAAACATAGAGATGATCATGAAATGCAGCATTTAAAAATGTATATGTAAGAACCAAACTGTATTTCCCTTCTCCCTCAGGACAGATTTGGGATTATATAACATACTAGACAAAGTACTTTCAAGGTCATTCAACTATCTTTGTTTTTTCTTTTACTGTACTGTATGTTTGTACTTGGTATGTATCAAAAGGCAAGAGAAAAATACTGAAGTTTGCGAGAGTATTAGCATACAATGGCATGGAATTTTGGAGCTAAATTCTGCAATTTTGGGACCCAATCTCACAATTTTTTATTCCCATAAGTAATTCTTACACAAGTAATATAATTAACTTCAGTGGAACAATTCACATTAGTAAAGGTTGCAGGAGTGAGCATTTACTTTGTAGCATCTTTACTATCAGCTCACCCCTAAATACATAGTAATATCATATGGTTAGCATTAGATAATAATAATAAAAAGGAGAAACCAACTGAGCATGGGAAAGGGGAGAGAAGAGATTGTCACCTGTGACTTGCAGTGAGATGGAGAAGCAATGAAGCAGAAATGTACAGGAATTCTATTCCATGTAGGTAGCACTGCAGAGGAGAAGGCTCTTGTATCAGTAATGGCAAGGGAGTGAGAGAATGTTGGTGCTAAACAGAGTGAAAGGAGCAAGGAGGAAAGGTGAGAGTCTCTTTGTATCATATATGTAGCATATTACCAGCATTTTGAAAATGTTTAAGGGGTGAAGGGGAACTTAAGGATTGGCAATGAGGTGGGGAAGAACTGCAAGCTGTCTAGATGAAGATGGGGGTGGAGGGAGAGGAGGATGTTTATGCTCTGCTGCACAGTTCTTTGCTGACTTTACTTTTCATGACAGTGGCAGACTTATCAGTTCTTAAAGGACACTCATATCTCTTGAGCACTGGTGTTCTCTGGGACAATAATGTGAGAAGTATGTGGCTGCATTACATCACTAGGGGCTGTTTTAAATTCTAACATGATCAAGACTCGTAACAGGATTCTTTTTCTCTGGTACTTTAAGTCTTTAGTGGGAAGCTTAATGGACATTTTAAAGATTAATGTGAATCTTGGAATATGCTAGTAAGTGATATTTTTAAGGAGATACCCTATATGCAACAATTTGTTGGGGGCATTTTTTTGGTGCATGAGGCTGAGACATAATAAAGGAGGAACCTCTATGTTTATCCTTCTCTAACCACTTCTTGTATTGTCAGCCTGGCCTGGAGGTCAGCATCTGCCATCCTTGATGCAGGGGCCGTTCTTTCATAGGATAAGAGGGGAAATCGGGCTTGAGGAGAACAGAGAAAGAGCTCTGATAGATGAAAACAAGACTCCTATCCTTCATCAGCCTAATCCATTATGCTGGCTAATATCCGAGAACTTTAATACATCCCTCTTCAATGCAGTAATCTCTGCAGCATATGGATTTCATATCCTATCATGAGGAGATGGGGAGAGGAGGCTTGGACTCAGCTCAGTACAGGTGCTATTCCAGGTTGGTTGCACTCATCCTCTCCCAGCCGGGGGTGCAAGCAGCTCTCAGCTCCTTACTAACTTAACAACCTGCTATTCACCAAGGGAGGCCCCCACAATATTCGAAATGAACGGCCTTCCTCCATCTTCCTTCTTACCCAGCGGAAAACACAGCTAGCCTGTATCCTGACCTGTTCCTGGAACATGAGGCACTAGCCCACCTCAAAGCAGTCATGGTACCAAATTCTGCTCTCCCTTATGCTCGTGAAACTCATTCAAGCCAATGGGGTTGCTCAGTTGTAGCTGAGGGTAGGATTTGGCCATACTGATACTACAATAATTGAATGGCCAACAAGGACTTTGGGTTTGTCAGTAGGCTACACAGCTTGGCCACTGAATTTCCTGTTGACAATAGGGATAAAATCCAGACCTTCCTGCTTCAAAACCACAGAGCTCTATCGCTTGAGTTGAGGAGTTTCCATTAACAATTAGCAATGTGCAGCCTATGACAGAGTTGAGCAGTTCTAGTTCCATCCAGTAGAGGGCACTGATAAACACTAGCCAGTTGACTCAAGTACACTGGAACAAAGGCTTATTGGTTTTGTATGGGTCTGTTTTGATATGAGGATGAATTAAAGGACATATGAGTTCCCTTCCCCTAGGCAATCATGTGTGTACTTGATTAGATTAGGAGCGCTCTGTCCACAAAGCCCAGCAATGGACCTGATCCAGCGCCCATTTATGCCAATGGCAAATCACCCATTGATTTCCATGGTACATGATCAGAACCATGGTGAACAGCCTGAACTGGGGAGGAGGCAATATCTGATCAGAAGTTTGAAGGAAAACTGCTACTGAGTAGGATGATGTATACTAGTGTGAATAGAGCTGATACTTTCTAACCATGTTCATTGTAAACAAGGAATTGAAAATTAAAATATTCCCCTGCAAGCATGGGAAACCCAAACAAAACATGGACTTCTAGAGTGCCACATGTCAGAGTCACCCATAACCAGCCCAGGGATATGCAGAAATAGAGATAAGGAGAGAGAGAAGAACAGCGCTACTGCTCTTCCTTCTCTTTTCTTGGGCTCAATCATACTTGTCTGGGCAAGAAAGTGCTAGGGTGAGTAACTGCCCCAGAATCTGTACAGAGAATGGCACAGTAGATCCTTGATGGTTTAAGTTCAGCCATGTGTGGGGCAGGGATGGATGGGGTAGAAGTGAGTGCTGGCTTATCCTGGAGTCAGGTCTATTTGTGCTTTGAAGGGGGGAGTGCACCGGCATGTGTTGTTCCTCAGGCTAGGTCTACACTGGGGCTGGGGGGAGTCGACCTAAGATACGCAACTTCAGCTACGCGAATAATGTAGCTGAAGTCAGTGTATCTTAGATCAATTTACCTGGCTATGAGGACGGTGGTGAGTCGATCGCTGCCGCTCCCCTGTTGACTCCGCTTCCGCCTCTCACTGCGGTGGAGTTCTGGAGTCAATGGCAAAGCGATTGGGGATCAATTTTATCGCATCTACACTAGATGCAATAAATCGATCCCCAATAGACCGGATTGGTGGGTAGTGTAGACATACACTTAGACACACAGGAGGAAATTGGTCTCTGTACCAGCACTGAGGCCAGTGCAGCAACTGAGGAGAGCTTGTGCCCCTCTGATTCTGGAGTTACCACAGGCTAGCTCAACTCCCAGTGCAGCTCAGAGCTACCCTAACTTGCACCTGCTGTATATTGCCCCTGTGGGTCTTGTGGCAGGGAACAGGCAGGCATAGGAGCACGCTGCCCACACCTCATCCTGCCCTGAGCCCTCCTGCAAATGCACCAGGGGCTTCTGGAGGGGGCTATGGAACCAACATCTGGCCAGATCTGTGGCTCACACATAGGCCCCTACACAAGGATTATTGTTCTAGAGGCAGGGCCGTCCTTAGGCATAGGCAAAATAGGCAAATACGTAGGTCCTCACTCTGCCTGGGGACACCACTCTGCAGGCAGCCCAGACAGACGGGAAGCAGTGGAGCATGTAGGAGCAGGGCTGCTGGGTCCTAGAGAGAGCAGAATGCTGCACAGTCTGAGGGAGGGGATTCGCTGCTGGGGTCTCTGGGAAGGGGAGGGGGTAAGGGTTGGGGAAGGAGCTCACCTGTGAGTGTGACTCTTTTCCCCCCGGCTGAGGTGAGGTGAGGCAGGCTCTGTGGCTCTGGAACCAGTATCGTTTGTTGTCCCCCATAACATCCATTCTTCTCCCCCTCCGCCCCATGGAGCACCCCCTCCTTTCTCTCTCCTCCCCAGGAGCATCCCTCTCTCTCTCCTCCCTCCCCTCCATCAGGGCTGGGTTGGGTGAGGTGCTGGAGGGTAGGTAGGGGAAAGAGGCTGGCTGGCTGCCTGCTGAGGAATGAAAGTGAAAGTAACTCACTTCCTTGGCAGCGAGCCAGGATTGGAATGTCACACAGGGCTTGGCTGGGGTTAGCCAGATGTGTGAAAAATCAGGATAGGGGATTGGGGTACAGTGATCAGATATCCCTATTTTATAGGGCCAGTCCCAATTTTGGGGTCTTTTTCTTATATAGGCTCCTTTTACCCCCCCCCCCTCTCTGTCCTGATTTTTCACACTTTCTGTCTGGTCACTCTAGGTGGGGGTAATTGGTGCCTATATAAGACAAAGCCCCAAATATCGGGACTGGCCCTATAAAATCAGGACATCTGGATCTGGTGGCTAAGAAACCTCAGATAATAAAACAATGGTGAGATATCAATCTGAGGAAGTTTATGAAGCATTGGTGCTTTTCGGAAAGAAGCCAAGAGATCCAAAAGCTTAAAAGTGAAGCACCAGTCATTGGCCCTGAAATATCCATTCTTCAAGTTTCTAAAACATCTGTCGTAATATTGGCGTGTGATTGGACCTGAGGGTTTGCTGCTGCTGTTGCCACTCTGCACCCCAAGAGGTGGATTTTGGGGTCCTGCAGTTTTCCACCTATCTCCTCCTCTACTGCAGTTGTTGGACCAGCAGGCTGGGGGTGAGCCAAGCATGAAAGCAGTACCGCGTTGCATTTAGATTGTCATTTAACAACTTTGTTGCCAAAATTCTTGCTAACAATCCTGAATCCAATTTCAATATATTTTTTTTAAAAAAATCAATATCTTAGCCAGAACAGAAAATTAAGTTGTTGACAATTATTAGTGACAGGTTTGGTCTGAGGCAGGGAGTGGGCCAGTTTTCATCAGAGAAACAAAAAATGTTGACTGACTTTCCTATAGCTTGTTACTCCTGATAAGAGCCCTCCAACAACTGTAATATGCTCATCTCCTTACTAGTGTATAAAGCAGGGGTCGGCAACCTATGGCACACGTGCAAAGTGGCAGGTGAGCTGATTTTTGATGGTATGCAGCGGCAGCTGAGCGGCTCAGCCCATCACTGCTCTGGGGTTCCGGCTGCTGCCCTATTGCCAGCTGGGATACCAGCCATCGGCCACACTCAGCACCTGCTGCTGGCCTGGGGACCCCCAAGGAACCCAGGCTGGCAGTGGGCTGAGCAGGACCGGTGAAGACCTCAGATAATAACAATGGTTGAGATATCATCTGAGGAAGTTTATGAAGCATTGGTTGCTTATTTCGGAAGAAGCCAGGCCGATCCAAAAGCTAAAAGTGAAGCACAGTCATTGGCCTCTGAAATGGCTTCAAGTTTGCTGCCAGTCTGGGTAATGGTGCCAGCAGCACTCTTGCCTTACTGCTACTCAAGGTTCTGGCTAATGCAGAGCCCCAATGATATGCAACTTGAGTCAGGAGCCTTAGCTAAACCGGCCCCACTTTTTAGCCTCCTGCCAGAACATGGGTGAAAGAAGCAGGTTACAGCAAGAGCTTAGCACAGGCACTGAGGGGTTGGCCAAAATTTCCATGTGTGAATGTGCAGGAGCTTTGGTGGACAAATCAGAACCCAGAGCAGCATGAGCCCGGATAGACGATCCAGAAAAGAAATTTGAGGTTGATTTTTCTAGGGTTGTGATGGATAAAGCAGTATCTGCCCCATCAAGGTTTAATACCTTGCAAGTACACCATGAACAGTTTGGATTTTGTATGACAACTAAATCAACTAAATAGGCCAGAGACTAATGACAAAGTGGCAAGGACCTAGAGAGCCTCCTGAAGCACGGTGATAGTTTTTTTTTTTTGATTTAAATGGTATTGAACTGTATTGAAGAATTGAGTACACTTCATATGTTGCACATGCAAATCTGATGGACATTCTACTGAGTTTATTCATACCAGCAATTCTGGCCACCCTAGCTGGGAGCGCCTCTCCCCAGACTGGCAGCTGCCAGCTATCCATCTCATCCGGGGGGAGCTGCACGGCAGATGAGCTGCTGTGGCCTCCATGGGTGCCCCGTCCCTGAGATCAGATGCTGTGCTAACTTCACCATGGTTGGTAGGGTGGGTGGTTGCCCATTGGCGTGTGATTGGACCTGAGGGTTTGCTGCTGCTGTTGCCACTCTGCACCCCAAGAGGTGGATTTTGGGTCCTGCAGTTTTCCACCTATCTCCTCCTCTACTGCAGTTGTTGGACCAGCAGGCTGGGGGTGAGCCAGCATGAAAGCAGTACCGCGTTGCCATTTAGATTGTCATTTAACAACTTTGCTATAGTGCTGCTTCTTTAGTGCTAGTCCATCAGCATTACAGTGTGCTTCATTAAGTTAAACTGGTTTTAATAACGTGAATGTGGCAAGTTTTCCAATAGTGTAAGCTTATGTTTGTGTTGCTAAGAGCAGATCAGGCACAGGGGCACCAGTTTAATAATCTCGCCTAGGGCACCATAAGTCCTAAGGCCGGCCCTGTCTAGAGGGGAGCTGGGCAGGGCCATATAGCTGCCCTGTGGTCATTTTTCACCAGCCAACTGGCCCACAGTAACCACAGAACAACACTGAATCAGGCAGCAGGGGAGCAGGACAAAGTACCTGTTTTTGGTTATTTGCATTTCTATTCTGTGCAAAGGGCCAGGATAATCTGGCCTCCTGGCTTCCTGAGGGATAATGGCAACAACATAGAGTAACAAACATTTCCTGCCATCTAGATACCACCCAATTTTGCCTTCATAGCATTAAAAATTACTCTTGGGTGAACTGATTATATTTAAATTCTAAGTTTTAAGTATTATCATAATCAAATACTATATTTACATGTCCAAAATATCAGCTTTGAAAGAAATTTCTGATTTTAAAGTGATTGGAAAATGTCCCATGATTTTGTTTTTAAAAGGGAATTCCTTCATAACATTTTTCACTATTGTAATGTTTAATCCAGGTTGCTTGAGTTCAGTTTTTCTTTAATTCAATTTGATTTTTTTAAAAAACTTTTAGATTCTCTCCATTCTGGCCTCATACTTTTTGCTAGATGCAATTGTTTTCTTCTATTTCAAAATCTTTTTTCCTCTCTTTCCCCCAGGATCTTATACCTTTTTCTGTGTGCTTTCAAACTGAGCCCCAGCCTGTCCCTAGACATTCCTCCCACCCCCAAAAAATCATTAGGCTGGGGTCTGCTGGCAGGGAGGAGCCCTGTGCAGCTTCAGTTCCTTACCCTTCCTCCTTAAGGTTTCATAAAGCTGGCATCAATTTGTTAGCTGCTGGGAAAATAAAGAAACCTTGATTGAATCTGGCTGAATAGAGCTGTTTGTTAGTTTATGTTGTGGTCTGGACTCTTACTTATTGAGTTAAGGATCTCCGTGAAGGATCTGACAGTTTATAAAACTGTTCTAGGCAGGCAACATTAAGTAAAACCCATGATTAAGAAAAATTACATTTCCTATAACTGAATAAAATTCAGCAGGAATGTCTCTAATCATCCACATTAGCCACTAACATATGTCTAAGGAGTTGGAGTATGAGGAGAAAGCTCCGAAACTATTGGAAAGTCTAAGTACTTATTGGGGCACGTAGCCCTGAGCATAGAATGGCCTACAGTATCTGGTTAATTTTGAAACACGCTGAAGAGCACATTTCAAAGAAGCATCTGACACAATATTTTAAATATGTTCTAGAAATCATTGACATTTCAAACCCACAGGAGACAGACTTTTACAATAATGGTCTAAACAACATCATGCATAATCTTTCAAGAAACAAACTAATTGAACACAGTAGCATCTTAGAAATACCATATAAGGAGAACCAGTCTTCTAAAATTAGTTTTTGCTTTTTTTCATATGCAGCTGCACTTCAAGCCACAAGTGATAATCATAGCATAAGATATTATAGCATTCCCAGGCAGAGTATAAGGAGAGCCCAGGGAGATAATTGACTCAGACTTCAAATGACAAATATGCCAAGATAGAAAGGCCCTTTCTTTCCTTAATAATGAAGGAGAAAATTCTTCTCTTAAAATTATACTTGGAATCTGTTACCCACAGTGCAAATCACTATTGCATTCACTAGACTCCTTCCAACCACTGAACTCCCTTTGAGGTCCACAGAAATTTCGTGCATGGGGGGTGTGTGCAGGACATCCACCAGCAATAATTGGAGAGGATCAAGATTGCTCATAGTGACATTTGATTGAAAGTGTATACTTTGGATGTATAAGCAACAGCCCCTTGATTCCCCCCACCCCCCAATGAATTATTTGCCTTTAGGAGGGAGGTAGTGCAGTGGATAGATCACAAGCTTAGGAGACAAGAGACCAAGTTCTCCTCCTGCTTCTGACTCTGATTTACTATGTACCTTTGAGGAAAACTCTGGGGCAGTGAAAAACACTAGTGCTAAGCATTATTAGTTGAAAACAGACAAGCTGAAAACTTGTTTAAATATTCCAAACAAACATCTTAGACTTTTTCATACAGAATGTATACTCCAGATATACTCTTGTTGCATATTTAGGAGTATTTGACTTCTATACTGACTGTGCAGCGTACAGCACAAAAAGGGAGTTTAGAGGACGGCTCATGGCATTTATATCTGGAGTGTACAATTATAAGCTCAGGAGAGACATAACTGGAAAGATACCTAAAAAGTTGCCGGACCAAATTATTAAACGATCAATTTATAAGCACCTAGAGGTAATAGTATCAGAGAGGTAGCAATGTTAATCTGGATCTCTAAAAAGCAACAAAGAGTCCTGTGGCACCTTATAGACTAAGAGACGTATTGGAGCATAAGCTGTCATGGGTGAATACCCACTTCATCTGACGAAGTGGGTATTCACCCACCAAAGCTTATGTTCCAATACATCTTTTAGTCTGTGAGGTCCCATAGGACTCTTTGTTGCTTTTTAGAGGTAATAGGGTTATAAGGAATATTCCACATGGATTTGTCAAGAGCAAATCATGCCAAACCAATTTCCTTCTTTGACATAATTTCTGGCCTAGAGGATTGGGGGAAGCAGGGGATGTGATATATCTTGATTTTAGTAAGGCTTGTAATACAGTCCCTCTTGACATTCTCATAGGCAAACTAGGGAAATGTGGTCTAGATGAAATTACTATAAGGTAAGTGCACAGCTAGTTGAAAGACCATACTCAAAGAGTAGTTATCAATGGCTCACTGTCAAACTGGGAGAGTGTATCTAGTGGTGTCTCACAGGAATCAGTCTTGGGTCTGTTACTAGTCAATATTTTCATTAATGACCAGAATAAGGAAATGAAGAACAGTAAGCTTATAGAATTTGTGGATGACACCAAACTGGGAAGGGTTGCAAGCATTTTGAAGGACAGGATTGGAATTCAAAACAACCTTGACAAATTGGAGACTTGGTCTGAAATCAACAAGATGAAATTAAGTAAAGACAAGTGCAAAGTACTACTCTTAAAAAGGAAAAGTCAAACGCACAGCTAAAAATGGGGAATAACTGGCTAGGTGGTGGTTCTGCTGAAAAGGATCTGGGAGTTGTAGTGGATCACAAATTGAATATGAGTCAACAATATGATGCAGCTGGAAAAAAGGCTATTATCTTTCTGGGGTGTATTAACAGGAGTTTTATATGTAAGACACAGGACATAATTGTTCTGTTTTACTCAGCACTGGTGAGGCCTCAGCTTAATTGCCCAGTTTTGGGTGCTACATTTTAGGAAAGATGTGGGAAAATTAGAGAGTCCAGAAGAGAGCAACAAAAATGATAAAAAGTTTAGAAAACCTGACCTGTGAGGAAAGGTTTAAAAAAAACTGGGTGTGGGCTTAATCTTGAAAAAAGAAGACTGGGGAGGGACCCGATATGTCTTCAGGGCTGTTACAAAGAATGAGGATCAATAGTTCTGTGTCCACTGAAGGAAGGACCAGAAGTAACGGGCTTTATCTACAGCAAAGGAAATTTAGATTAGATATTAGGAAAAACTTCCTAACTGTAAGAGCAGTTAGGCTCTTGAATAGGCTTCCAAGGAAGGATGTGGAATCCTTGTCACTAGAGGCTTTTAAGAACAAAACATTCATCAAGGATGGTCTAGGTTTACTTGATCCGGTCTCAGCTCAGGGGGCTGGACTTGATGACCTCTCTAGGTCCCTTCCAGCCCTGTGATTCTATGACTATCTACTAGAAATCTGCAAAAATCAGTTGAAAAGTGGCCAAAAATGTCTGATCGTTTGAATGTTGTTGATTTTTTTGTCTGCACGTAATTTGTACGTGAGCAATACAGTTAGCCAGTACTAGTTAGCCACAATCACTTTCTAGGGAATTCTTGCACTAAACCAGAGGTGAAGCAGCATCAGCAGTCTGTTCTCTTGCTGTCTCTGAGGCTGCTTGGGGCTGGATTTCTAATCACATACTGACATATGTTTCTCATAGGAAGGTTCCCATTTTATTTTCACATCAATTTGCATAATTTTATAACTCCACAGATTTCACTCATGTATAGTTTTGCTGCTAGGCAGCTTTGCGCAACAGATCCTTGACTCAGTGTCCAGGGACGTGTCCATACCGTGGAGATCGGGAACTTTTTCTCTTGCTGCCACAAGACACTGAGAGCAGCCAGCAGCGCGAAAGCCAAGGATGAAGGAACCCTGTGTTAAAAGTTATTAATATTTGAGATAAAGCTGATCTATCCACTAGGTTTTGATTCTGAATTCCTTAGCTTTGGTGGGTAGGAAGAAGGTCTTTTACCCCCTGGTAACACTTTCAGATATAGACATCTAAAGCCTGATCCTCCAAATTCTTACTGACACAAGTAGTCCCCCTGAAATCACTATTTGCATGAATACAAGCTCGTAGAGTTGGGACTTAGATTTTAAGTTCATTGATGTTTATCTTTGTCGCAGATTTCTTTAGCACACTTTTTAATATTGGCCAAGATACTCAATGGACCTATGCCAATTGACACTAGCTGAGGATCTGGCCAATTGTATTTAATCAATACAGAATGATGCCTTCACCTATAGGTTGATCAAGCAAGGGAATCCCAGCCTCAGCCAAAAGGAAATCAAAGGAGAAACACAAAACTACTGCCAAATCCAGTTCCTTTAAAAAATAAAAAATTTTTACATATGTCCACATTTGGAATCAAATGTTTGTGAAAGATCATAAAAGATGCAGTGACAGTTCTCAGGGTACCCAGGAATGTGAGTTATCTTGTTATCCCCCTGCCTGCAGAAAGAGGATGACATGATTATGCTTAACTGGCTGTCAGCTCCCTGACATCATCAGCCTGGTAGCCATCCAAGCATTCTCCTCTGAGCTATGCCAGCCTTTTTTCTTTCCCTTGCCGGTTAATAGGTGCACCCCAGTCCCTGAGCCCCTTTGAAGCATTCTCTTGTGGTGTTCAATCCCTTATCCACTGATTAGTCACGAAAATACCAGGTCTGCTGTCCCCAAGGGAACAATGTACACACCAGCCTCCATGAGTCAAGTCAGGATCAGCGTCTTGCTGAGTATTGCAGCACTGAGATACATTAATAGTGAAAACAAGAAGTTTATTATCAAAGACTCAAGAGATAATGAGTGAGGATATGAAAATGAAAGGTTACATATTAAAAAAAAATATGTTTTCAAGACACTTAACAGGCTAAACGTCCTTTGCAGTGTTTCAACCAGTGCTGGCTGTGATTCCGTTTTCATAAATGTAATCATACCGCTCAATTATTTTCTAGGTACAGGATAAAGTGGCATCTCCCTTTTCTTCTCCTATCCCTCAAAGTTCGTTTTCTGTACCTGGAGGCAAGATGACACCTCACATGACTTATTCTCTGGTGTGTTGCCTCCCTGTTGATTTTATATCCCCTTGTTAATTTCACATGTAAAAGACTCTCCACTGTGTTAACTTACAATGCTTAATTTCCATATTGACAGGGAGACAAGTAAATAAAGATTTTTTTATAAAGAAGTTTTGTCAACTCTGCCTTGATACAGACTTTAGGAACATATTTTCAGCGTACATACATAGCTTCTTACGTAGTATCTGTACATACATTTCACAGTGATATTAATGACCCATATGACCCCGGCTTTCATTTAAGACCTCACGTGACATTCTTTGGTAAACAAGAATGTAGAGATCAGAATCAGGATATTCTTATAACCCCCTTGACGGTTAGCATTGAAGGGTTTTTGCATCACAGATGTGTTAAAATGATATCTGAGCCACAAGTAAAAATTATACGTCTAAGCTTTTATTGTCTAATAATATTAATACTTTCCCCTTCTATCCAAAGATCTCAAAACTCTTTAAAAACATGAATGAATGAAGTGTCACATCAGCTCCTGGCTGCAGGGAAGTCAGAGAACTTTGGGAATCTTGCAAGATATTTTGCAGTTGAGTTTAATAATGAATTTGGGTTTGCTATGATTCCTTTTTGTGAATGTGCCAGTGATGGAGTTTTGCTTGCAGAAAGCTAATTTTAAGCACAGACACTTATACACTCAGAAATGACAAACTTTAAAAGAAAGTGGTTTGCTTTATATGGTCCAGAATACAGCTTGATTCAGCAGTGTGGTGTGATTCCCAGAGCCCTGGCACAGAAACAATTAAATGACTGCACCCTTCACAATGAGGATCCTGAGAACACAGTTATTTGCATGACAGTAACAGGAGCAATTTACAATGAAAGTCTGCCCCTGGCCATTAAATCTTACATTAGCTTCATATTTTAGTAATGATGCTTACTGGCCTGTCTGAGCCAGAAAAGAAAGGTTTAAAAATGTGTAAAAATTCTAGGTATGCAGTGTTGTTGCCATGTTGATCCCAGGATATTGGTGAGGCAAGGTGGGTGAGATAATATCCTTCAATAGACCATACTCTCATTAGAGAAAGTACGTGCCAACTCAAGTCTGGGCACAATGACCTTTTTAAACCACCAGCTACATGTTTGCCGTCATGTCACCCATTATGGTCTCCTCTGCCATGCCAGGATGTTAAGGTGGAAACACTCTGGTGAGAGGAATGGATATCTCCAACCAGTCCCTCATCGCCAGTGCCACAATCTACCTGCCTGGTTTTGACCTACACCATTGCCAGTGGTCCCTGTTGAACAGGTCCCGGACTGGGCAAGGTCTCTGTGCAGCCAACCAGTATCGCTGGGGCCTTCGTGACAGCCCTTTGTGCAGCTGTGGTGCAACACAGACGATGAGACACATTGCCGAGGAATGCTGGCTGACTAGGTTCAGCGGTAGCCTAAAAAAACTGCATCATGCCACTGAAGATACCATCACTTGGCCAGACGACTGTGCACACACTAAATAAATAAAATAAATTAGACCGACTTTTGATGGTGAGAGAGACAAGCTTTCAAGCTACACAGAGCTCTTCTTCGGGTCTGGGAAAGGTACTCAGAGTGTCACATCTAAATACAAGACCAAACAGCTTGTTTAGCTTAAATTGTTCACCTTAGAATATATGCTAAGTGGCCCTCTAGTCATAAGACAAAAAGGGGGATTGGTGGGTTAGACTGTTTTAATAGACCATCAATCCACTGTCTTTACTAAGAGCATGATTTTTAGTGTCTAGCAAAGTCATGAATTTAAGCTCCCAAGCTCATCTTTTGAAAGTGTTGCACAAATTTCCTTTGAGGATGGGGACTCATAGGTGAGATAGGCAGTGATCGCTTTGTGAAAACTGTCCACCCACAGGTGATGTGGTGTTTGCCTTATCATTTTCCTGTGCGAGTTTATTTGAGAGCATAGTGATTGTTTGGTTTTACCCACATAGTTGTTGTTACGGCATTTAATGCAGTGGGTGAGGTACATCACATATTGTGATAGGCAGGTGTCCGACACATGCATCTTGAAAGGTGTGTTGTGGGTGGTGTTAATCATTGTAGCAGTGGAGATACGTCTGCAGGTTTGCACCTGTTCTGGCAGGGTCTGGTGTTGCTTTGAGTTGCTGTGTCTTGGTCTGTGTGAAGCTTGCTTCTGACAACGAGGTTGGGGGGTGGATATGCTTGAAGGTCAAAAGAAGGGGTTCATGAAAGATTTCTTTCAGGATGGGGTCACCCTACAAGTATGGATTGTAGCTGTTTGATACCTTCTATGGGTTTCAGTGTAGGGTGGTAGGTGACAACTAGGGGTGTGCAGTTGGAGGGGGTTTCATTTCTGTACTGAAGCAGGTTATCTTAGGTAATTGGGTGTTCCATTTTATGATGTGATCTATTTCTCTGGAGTGTCCTTGTTTGGTGAACGTGGGTTTGAGTGTATTAAGGGGTATATCCCAGACTTTCTCCTTGGAGCATATTCCGTGGTATCTGAGTGCCTGGCTGTAGCTAACAGATTTCTTGGTGTGTTTGGGATGGTTACTGGTGTAATGGGTTGTCCCACTTTAAGGTGTCACCCTATGTACTGGGATACCACTGAGTCCACCTGTTAAGCCTCTTCCAGCACACACAGGCAGGGCCACACCCAGCTGCAGAAAGACAATGACACAGGTCAGCTCTGGAAAGACTTAGCTTAAAGCACTTTCCCCAGCACTCAGGTGCCCACCTTCCTTGGAGTGCAGACCCAAAGGTATATTGTCTTGCACTGTATAGAAAGATTTTCACAGCCCAAGCTCATAAACATTCACCCTCACCCTCAATGTGAAGACAGATATGCATAGCTTCTTGCCCCTCCCTCTCCAGATATGGATTGCACAAACTGGGTTATGTTATAAACAAGAAATGAGTTTATTAACTACAAAAGACAGATTTTAAGAGCCGTTAGTCCTGCAGAAGGAGGGGAGGAGTCAATGGAGGCAACACCAAATATAAGCCCCAGGAGGATTGCAAGGGTGAATAGGAATCGAGAAGACTTGCACCCAGTGGGTGCAGGGGATAGACCGGAGACTCACACTGTCACCAGGAAAAGGCAGGTCTACGTGATTGGAGACTCCTTACTGAGAAGAATAGACAGGCCTGTAACTAGA
>NC_133772.1:90328460-90341640 GCF_003597395.2 Chelonoidis abingdonii
GGTTACTGGGTTATTGATTAATTGGAAAAAGTGGGGGTCAATATGAATCTGTAGTGGGATGAATGTTAAGAGGGTGATCCACAGGTCATACTGCAAATGGTGAAACGTTCAGGCCTGGGAATGGAGGTTACTAGTGGAAGTACCTCAAGGAATCGGTTTTGGGACATCTTATTCTAACTCTTTATGTTTATACTGACCTTGGTCAACAAAGAGCGAGATGTGCTTATAAAGTTTGCGGTAGATCACAAAGCTGGGGGTATTGCTAACACAGAGAGAGGACCTGGGATTCATACAGGAGATCTGGTAATGACCTTGTAAAATGTAATGTAGTAATAGATAATAGGATGAATTATTAATGTGAAAAGTGGTAACGGTCATCTGCCTTAGGGATTAATAATAAGAATTTTAGATATACTTGGGGACACATCGTATGGAAAGCACAGAGGAAGAGAGAAGGACCTTGGAGTATTTGGTGATCAATGGATGACTATGGAGTGCCAATCGCGATATGGCCGTTAAAAAGCAAAATGCGGTTTTAGGAATGCAATCAGGTGAGGTATTCCAAGCAAAGATAAGGAGTGGTTAGTACATATTAATCCAGGCACCTGGGAGACCTCATTGGATTATGTGTGCTATAGCTCACGTTTCCCATGTTTAGATAGGATTGATTCAAACATGAACAGGTTCAGAACAGAGCGGGCCACTAGATGATCGAGGAATGAAACCGCCTTATGAAAGGAGACTCCAAAGAGCTTGGCTCTGTTTAGCCTGGCCAAGATAAAAGGCTCGGGCGGGATATGCTTGCTCTAATCATAAATAGTATCAGGGGGAATTAACATTAGGGAGGAGAGGAAATTATTAAGTCTAGTACCAATTGGTAGACACAAGGAACAAATGAGGTACCAACTGGACATTAGAAAGTTTAGACTTGAAATTAAGATGAAGGTTCTCTAACCATTAAGGATGAGTGAAGTTCTGAGAACCAGCCTTCCCAAGGGAGAGCGGTGGGCTAAAGACATACTTGGCTTTAAGACTAAGCTGATAAGTTTTGGAAGGGATGGTAATGTAGGGATCAGTTAATTTTGGCAATTGATCTTTGTTAACAGCAGATAAGTCTGCCCATATGGTCGTAGATGTGATGTTGGGATGGGATCGGGATCAGAGGTTACTGCAGAGAATTCTTTCCTGACTGCTGGCTGAAGTGGTCCTTGCCACATGCTCACGGGTTTAGCTGATTCCCATATTTGGTGGCCGGGAGGATTTTCCTCCACCCCCCCCCCCCGGGCAGATTGGCACGAGGCCTGCAGGTTTTCTTCGCCTTCCTCCTGCAGTTGTGGGACATTGAGGTCCACTTGCATGGTGGTTTACTTTGCAGCTTGAGGTCTTCAAACCGCATTTGACAGACTTGAATACTCCGGACATAGGTTAGGGTTTTACATAGAAGCTGGTGGGTAGTGGGTTCTCGTGGCCTGCTTTTGCAGGAAGTCAGACTAGTATGATCATATATGGTTCCTTCTGACCTAATGAGTCTATGAGTGCTATAAGGGTAAGCAAAGCAGAACAAAGCAGATTACAAGCAAAATAAACGAACAACCGCATATTTGCATCTGACGAAGTGGGTATTCACCCACGAAAGCTTATGCTCCAATACATCTGTTAGTCTTTAAGGTGCCACAGGACTCTCTTTTTTGCTTTTTACAGATCCAGACTAACACGGCTACCCCTCTGATATTAATCTTAAGATCTTAAAGAGACTGGTTTCAAGAAATAATTTCTCACTTAAATGTTTTAGGCAAGTTGCTGAGTTTCTGTAACTTAGAGTTCCTGTTATTTCTTCTTACAGGCTGGACCCCTGTCTCAGTCTGGACTCATCCCTGCCTTTTGCCTCAGGTTAGTGTGGAGATTAATGGAAGGAGGAGGCACACGTCAGAGCCCTAGGGGGGCTCCTGTTAGGGCCTTAGTGGGGCTCTGGGTGATCGCTGCTTTCCACCACCCAACACAGATGTAATGAGGTTGAGCAGTGTCCGCAAAAGAGAAACTAACAATTAATTAATCCTCAAGAAAGGTTTTTAATGACTTATGACTATAAAGGCAACACAGACAGAATGTGCCTAATGACTTTGTGTACTGTAACCATCTCCAACCAACACAATTTCATATGCAATACTGACACATTAATTAACTATAGTTTACTAATTTTAACTTATCTATAAACTTATTTAATCAACTTACAAACTCTTATTGATCTTTTTGGTAACTTATACTGAAGACAGGCACAGCGACTTGCAAAACTACTATGATTTATAACCTACAAACTTTACCAGTGCTGTACCCATTTCCAGCAAGACACAAAACATATACAGTTACTATATATTGATTAACTATTGACTACTACTATTTTTAAACAACTTAGACTTAACCTATAGTATTAATACAGACTTAAGATTAACCAGCTCGAGCATAACCAGACCTTTTTAGTTCATATCTCACCCTGCATTCGTCCAAAGATATGTTACCTTTCATTTGACCATTTCCTGCGCTGGCCAGGCACAGATGGCCAGTGAAGCACAAGTCCTTTGGATCAGGGTGTGTATGTGAGCCTGACAAAGAGTGATTTCTTTTAGGTCAACACACATACACGCACACACACTTGCGCCTCTGCATCTTATTTATACGGTATTTGCTGGCCGTGCTTCAAAACAAGTCAACCAATCAAGGTCGCCAAATATTCCAGGGTGGAATTTGCGGTTGTTTTGAACTTATGAACTATGCACCTGTGCCCAGCTCATCTCTTCTCTATGCGGCTAGTTGTGGTCAACTTGCTAGACTCAAAAAAGCTCGAATCAGCTTAAAGAGGTGTCTGGTTGCAGATCATAGTAACCACAAGCCTGTATCAACCTTTACAGAGTTTCCTTCTTAGTCTATAAAGCTTCCTAGATAGATTATGCTTATGCTTGCAGGATTCTACTGTACTCGTTTCTTACAACTTCCGGAAGTTTGAGGCCTAACAGTACTTAGCCTGACACTACTTGACAAGGCTTATACACATTAATCACAGTTAGTTCCTTTGTCTCTTCAGCTATTTTCAGCAGTCCTTCTTCTTGGGTAGTCAACGGAAGAGAGTTCAGTTTTCCTTACTGCCCAGCCTTAAATAAAATTTACATAAGGCCAGAATCTTTTGTTTCCCAGTCTTGACCTCCCCCTCCTTTTAGTGGAAAATTACTAGAAGTCCAAGATAGTGTTTTAATACCAGGTGACAGGACCACCTGATCTAGTAATGTCACAGCTAGGTCCCAGGACACCTCTCAGGAAGATGACAAGATTTATTGTAAATAAAGTCTTATTGTTTCTTCTTAATGGCCCATTGACGCTGATGGCCTGTCGTCTGGTGGGTGTCTCCCAAATACATACCCAGTTGTAATCGTTACATAGTCCATATTCCTAACTTTGGATACAGAAATGATACATGCATACAAACTGGGTAATCATATTCAGTAACTTATAACCTTTCCAATGATACCTTACAAGACCCATTTTGCATAAAATATATCTCACTTATGCCATTCATATCATACACCCCATATTCTTATAGAAATATGCTTAACATTACACGTCCCCCCTTATATTACTGCCAGAGGGTTGGTCACTGACTAATGCAGAGGCATTGTGCCCAGCTTCCTCTTTTGGCTTTGGTTATACAACCTCCAAGTGTTATCAAACATTGTAATATTATCCACAGGTGTTTTTGTAAAGTTCTGTGTTTCTGTTCCCAGGTTGCCTGAAAATATTGTCATTATAATGCAGATATCAATATCTTTTAAAGTGTAGGTGTTTTGATATTTAGCCACCAATGCTATGAGGTGGTGTGCCTCAGTTTCCTCTTCCACACAACAGTTTCCTCTTCCACACAACAGTTTAGGTTGGTTATGCTTTCTCTGCTGTTCCAACCTCTAAGCCTGTTCACAGGTACTAGTTGAGAAGTAATATTTTATAGGACTTCTAGCCCCTACCAAAGTTTCTTCCAAAAATCATTCATGTTACCTGTTTCAAAACATTTACCACCAGTAATAAATTATTTGTTTTAACCCACAGAGTGTAGTAAGAGACATAAAATTCCCAAAAAATTTATGACAAGGAGGGGCTTCCAAGTATGATTATCATACCATGCCTTCTGTCTAAACAGACCAATTTGTTCAGCATTTATTGTATTCTTCCTCCCCTCAGTAAAGGTTCTTAGTTTAGGTATGTCTTTGGGGTTTTGGCAAGAAAAGGGTATGTGGTGACCTTGTATATTACTGGCTCATCCCCTGTGGATTTGCATTTCTTCTCCAGGGTTAAACCCATGGGAAGAAAGCTCCTTTCTGGGATTCCTTTATATTGCTCACTGCCATTACTCAGTTTTTGATGCTTAGCTGGTGGCTGGGTTTACCTGCCTGGGAAATGGCTGTATCCGCCCCTTCCTTGGTGGTTCATTAGTATTCTAACTGACAATGGAGTGCTTGGAAAAAACCACACCCCTGTCTTAAAGAGACAGAGTTAGTTTTCACAAGTACAGCAGGAAAAACATTTTGCGTAAGTGGGACCTGGATTGGGGTACTCTCTGTCACCTCCTCTCTGTTCCTAAGAGGTTAGTTGTGTGGTTGCTCTCCGGGAGGACAGTTACACAGTTCCCTCCTAAATCCTGAGACACAGATGTTACTCCAGCAAAATGCTCCTGGACAAACTCTTCCCTGCAATAAATGGGGAAACATTTTTTCTGCCCTTCCCTACATTCCTTCTTAACTTCCTTCTCTGCCCCTGCCCCCCCAAAGTGCGCACAGCTCTGTGCTCCCTAGAGAGGAACCGGCCCCTGTTCAGCTGTGGGCTAACAGCCAGAACAGACTCTTCACTGGTAAGCATTGTACTCTCCTCCTTCTTTGAATTGGGTTTGCTTCCAGTTACAGAGCCCATGGAATCTGCACCCACTGTAGCGGTTTCTAGGATTCCATTACCCTTCTCTAGGATTCCCTCCAGGACACATTTCCCTTCTGTCTTGGAGCAAGACCTGTCTTTAGCCACTGAGTAAGAGCTAGTTTCAACCACACCCACCCTTGTCTGCCGACAGTGTTCCACAGAATTAAAGAGACACTCTCCCATTTCCCCCAGAAGTTTTACTCTCTCCTACTGGGGCTTCAGCACAAAATTTCTCCTTGCTGCTGACAGACCTCTGGACAGCCTGAGCCACATTAAAAAAGTCTTTACCCAAAATAATTTGTGTTGGATTATGAGGGACAGCTGCAACTGTCAACGCAGCTTGCAAATCCTTAGTTTCCATGTGCACTTTAACCAAAGGCACAAGGATTTTTGTGATCCCTCTACTAGCAAAAGCTCTGCCATTTGTCCTAGCAGTATGTCTTTCTCCTGAATCAGGTCTCTCCTGATCACAGATTTCTGCACCAGTATCTCTCCACCCAGGGAATTCTCTGCCATTTACTCCGACAGCCTTTAGGTGTAGTGGCCACATTTACAAACCCTGTGTGATAAGTGGCAATTGCCTGAGATGCCTTGGTGTTCTGGGTAGCAGCACTTCCATTAATTGCCTGTGCCTGTTCCCACTCAGCATAGGTCATTTATTCCTCAGGTGCTCAGTGGAATTACAATGATAGCACCTTCTGGGCTCTTCTGCTTTTACAGGATATTTGGGATGAGGACTGGAGGAGTGAACTTGGGGAGGTGAGTATCCAGCCTCCCATCCACCTTCCTTCTTCCCAGGGGTAAAATAGAGACCTTGCTTCCCACCAAATTTAAACCCCTCTGCCTGTGATTTATTCCTACTAGGTGCTTGGGATTTTTCAAATTTATCTATAAAAGTTGCAAGTTCTTTGACTGTTTCTACCTTTTTATCCCATAAACACTATTTTACATCATCGTTAGACATATTCAGGAACTGTTCCTGAGCAACCAAATGACACGTTCCTTCAAAGCTTGTAATACCTTTTTGCCTTACCCACTTATCCAGTAGATCTTTTATTTGGTTCACATAAGCCACATTACTTAATACAGCCCCTCTCTTAAGGCTTCTAAATTTTACTCTGTGAGTTTCAGGTGTGATCTGAAACTATTTTAAAACCAAATTCTTAAATTTACCGTAGTTGAAAGCATCACCAATTGGCATCTGATTGAATATACCCAGAGCCCTTCCAGACAACTTTGCAACCAGAGTGGTCATCTGTTGATGCTCAGGAATTGCATGGAGCATATACAGCCTCTCAAAGATGATGAAATATTCAGAAATGTCCCCAGACTCATTGTAGGCTGGGCACAACTGCTTCTACTTGTGGATTTTTGGAGAGGGGACCCCCTGGTGTGGGGTTCTGTCTCTTCCACTCCATTATGGCCGCTTCATGCTTCAGTTCTTTGTCTTTCAGTTCCAAGGCATTTTTATGCCTGGCTGCTCTGCTTCGATTTCTTTGTCAGCCTCCAGCTTTCTCCATTCTTGGGCTTCCTCAGCCTCTAGCTGTCTCAGTTCCATGGCTCTCTGGTGGGCTGATTTTTGCTCATCTATTTCTGTCTGTTTTAATTCCACTTATCTCTTATGCTTCCTTTCATTTTCTTCTACTTGCAACCTGTGGAGCTCCAACTTTTTGGTAGCTTCACTTTCACTCATTTTCCAGCTTTTCCTGTCCCTACTTCCCTACCTGAAATAAGCAAACAGAAAATAACAAACCAGTAACCACTTTGTCTGTTCTCCAGCCAACACAGTTAACACTCACTTTATATCACCACCAGTGTCTTGGAGCAATAAGTTGTGCCCATTACCAGTGGTTTCTCCAGGAACTGAAATTAGGGGGGGTGTTCTAATTTACGGGGGGGTGTCAGGACCAATGAGATAGATATGAATAAAGTAAATGTTTTGTTAGGATAATGCAAATTTTACATAAGAATCATGCAAGTTACACCAAAACATAACAGGTCTAGATTTCTAAAAACATATGATTTTTTAAAAATGTATTTAGTTTAAATTGACTTTTGAAAAGTAAGCCATCATGGGATAAGAGGGAAGTCCTCTCATGGATCAGTAACTGGTTAAAAGATGGGAAACAAAGAGTAGAAATAAATTATCAGTTTTCAGAATGGAGAGACATAAAGAGTGGTATCCCTGAGGGGTCAGTACTGGGACCATTACTGTTCAACATACTCATAACATGATCTGGAAAAATGGGTAAACAGTGAGGTTGGCAAAATTTGCAGATGTACAAAACTATCAAGATAGTTAAGTCCCAGGCAGACTGCGAAATCGTTACAAAGGGATCTCACAAAACTGGGTGACTGGGCAACAGAAAAATGGCAGATGAAATTCAATGTTGATAAATGCAAAGTATAATGCACATTGGAAAACAATCTCAACTATACATACACAAAATGAAGGAGTCTGAATTAGCTGTTAACACTCAAGAAGAGAGATCTTGGAGTCATTGTGGATAGTTCTCTGAAAAACATCCACTCAATGTGCAGTGGCAGTCAATGATATCCCAACATTCTGTTTGCTTTTTTAAAAAGAACAGAAGTACTTGTGGCACCTTAGGAAACAACACAAATTTATTGAGCATAAGCTTTTGTGGGCTCCAGCCCACTTCATCGGATGTAGCCCACAAAAGCTTATGCTCAAATAAATTTGTTAGTCTCTAAAGTTACCAAGTACTCCTGTTCTTTTTGCGGATACAGACTAACACGGCTGCTACTCTGAAACTTTTTCTTTTTTAAGAAAGGGATAGATAATAAGACAGAAATATCATTATTGCCTCTATATAAATCCATGGTATGTGTACACCTTGAATACTGTGTGCAGATCTGGTCACCCATCCCAAAAAATATATATTGGAAATGGAAAAGTACAGAGATGGGCAACTAAAATGATTAGGGGTATGAAACAGGAGGAGAAATTAAAATGACTGGGAATTTTCAGCTTAAAAGAGACGACTAAGGGGGGATATGATAGAGGTCTATAAAATTTTGACTGGTGTGAAGAAAGTGAATAAGGAAATGTTATTTAATCCTTCACATAAGACAAGAACTAGCAGTCACTCAATGAAATTAATAGGCAGCAGGTTTAAAACAATTAAAGGAAGTACTTCTTCACACACCATTAAGTCAACCGTTGAACTCTTTGCCAGGGGATGCTGTGAAGACCAAAACTATAAACAGGATTTAAAAAAGAACTAGATAAATTCCTGGAGAATAGGTCCATCAGGGCTAATTAGCCAGGATGGGGAGGGATGCAACACCATGCTCTGAGTGTCCCTAGCCTGTTTGCCAGAAGCTGGGAATGGGCAACAGGGATGGATCACTTGATGATTACCTGTTCTGTTCATTCCCTCTGAAGCACCTGCCTTGACCACTGTGGAAGACAGGATACTGGGCTATATGGACCATTGGTCTGACCCAGTATGACCATTCTTATGTAAAAATTAATTATATAATAATAAAATGTTTAGTACAGAAACTCCCCAACATAATGACCTCTCAAGATAGCAACAATGTGAGATAACAACCTTGGCAAATAATGCATTTTAAAAATCTCTTGGCCTACTAGGAAACATATATATGTAAGTTTCCATCCCAGTCACAAATCTAGCATTCTGGAGCAAAGTCACTAAAATATAGTCCAACAAACAAATGTTTACTTAACATCCCTTATTTAAGTGGAGAACCGTTAGAGGTGCTTTCACGTGAGTACACCTCCCAGGTGGGGGGCAAAAAGGCACCTTACTCATTCCTCCAGCTGCTCACTTTCACTCTGGCACAGCTGTTCATTGTGCCACCGTTCACACTCCACCACTCAGTTGCCAATGGCCCTGCGCAGTCACCTTCTGCTGCCCCTACTGCCACTGTGACCTCTGCGAGTTGGTCTCTTGAGGTTCCACCCAGCTCTCAGTGATTTCAGCTGAGCTCTCAGTGGGGAACCTCGCTGCTAGTGCAGTCTGGGCTGTCTTTTACACACAAAAACACTGTACCCACAGGAACACTGTCCCCACAGCAGGACTAAGCACTTAGACCTGATTATCAGTGATTTCAGCTGCAGTGGTCACTTAACAGAACAAAAGACTATCTATGGAGCCTAATCAGCTCTGTCTTTAAAACAGTGGAGAGGGACAGGTCCTCAACCTCTCTCTTTTGATGCCCTCAATCAGCACAAGCTAAGTACAGTTCAACTGCCCTTTACTCATACAATAAGAACAACAAAACATTTCATTCCCAAACCCACCTCCACCCCCCACATTCAAGTGATTTGTAACCCAACCCCAGCCAAAATCTATCACTTGGGCAACACAGCTCTGTTTGCTGGATACCTAGGTAGATTAGGTGTGAATGTAAATACAATCTGGTCCTGAAGCCTTTCCCCCACCTCATCATTAGCTGTCAGGGAGAGCTCATTTAGACTTTGCTTACAAATCATCATTTGAAATTATTAGGTTGCCAACATCACTGAAATGAATGCACTGACATTGTCATAAAAACAACAGCTGTATATAGGAAGCTAGTCTATGTTCATACTTTTCAAATCTATTATACTTTCAGATACACATATTTTATCATACACCGTATATGCTTTTAAAGTGTGTATTAATGTTTCAATTTCAATTCAAATTTCCAAACAGTCACTAAATTGGCATGTTTCAGAGTAGCAGCCGTGTTAGTCTGTATCTGCAAAAAGAACAGGAGTACTTGTGGCACCTTAGAGACTAACAAATGTATTTGAGCATAAGCTTTTGTGGGCCCACTTCATCAGATGCATAGAATGGAACTTATAGTGAGGATATATATATATACAACATATACAGAGAACAGGAAAAGGTGGGAGTTGCCCAACCAACTCTAAAAGGCTAATTAATTAAGATGTGCTATTGTCAGCAGGAGAAAAAAAACTTTTGTAGTGATAATCAAGATAGCCCATTTAAGACAGTTTGACAAGAAGGTGTGAGGATACTTAACATGGGGAAATAGATTCAATGTGTGTAATGGCTCAGCCATTCCCAGTCTCTATTTAAGCCTAAATTGATTGTATCTAGTTTGCATATTAATTCAAGTTCAGCAGTTTCTAGTTGGAGTCTGTTTTTTGAAGCTTTTCTGTTGCAAAATTGCCACCTTTAAATCTGTTACTGAATGGCCAGAGAGGTTGAAGTGTTCTCCTACTGGTTTTTGAATGTTATGATTCCTGATGTCAGATTTGTGTCCATTTATTCTTTTACGTAGAGACTGACTGCGTTTGGCCAACGTACATGGCAGAGGGGCATTGCTGGCACATGATGGCATATATCACGTTGGTAGATGTGCAGGTGAACGAGCCCCTGATGGCGTGGCTGATATGAATAGGTCCTATTATGGTGTCACTTGAATAGATATGTGGACAGAGAGTTGGCATTGGGCTTTGTTGCAAGGATAGGTTCCTGGGTTAGTGTTTTTGTTCTGTGGTGTGTGGTTGCTGGTGAGTATTTGCTTTAGGTTGGGGGCTGTCTGAAAGCAAGGACAGGCCTGTCTCCCAAGATCTGGGAGAGTGAGGGATCATCTTTCAGGATAGGTTGTAGATCTTTGAGGATGCGCTGGAGAGGTTTTAGTTGGGGGATGAAGGTAATGGCTAGTGGCATTCTGTTATTTTCTATGTTGGGCCTGTCTTGTAGTAGGTGACTTCTGGGTACTCTTCTGACTCTGTCAATCTGTTTTTTTCACTTCAGCAGGTGGGTATTGTAGTTTTAAGAATGTTTGATCTTAATGGAGATCTTGTAGGTGTTTGTCTCTGTCTGAGGGATTGGAGCAAAAGGGGTTGTATCTTAGAGCTTCACTGTAGACAATGGATCATATGGTGTGTCCTGGATGCTGGAGGCATGTAGGTACGTATAGCAGTCAGTAGGTTTCCAATATAGGGTGGTGTTTATGTGACCATCACTTATTAGCACAGTAGTGTCAAGGAAGTGGACCGCTTGCGTGGATTGGTCTAGGCTGAGGTTGATGGTGGGATGGAAATTGTTGAAATTATGATGGAATTCCTCAAGGGCTTCTTTTCCAGATGATCCAGATGATGAAGATGTCATCAATGTAGCACAAGGAGAGTAGGAGCATAAGGGGACGTGAGCTAAGGAAGTGTTGTTCTAAATCAGCCATAAATATGTTGGCATACTATGGGGCCATGCGGGTACCCATAGCAGTGGCACTGACTTGAAGGTATATATTGTCCACAAATGTGAAATAGTTGTGGGTGAGGACAAAGTTGCAAAGTTCAGCCACCAGGTTTGGCATGTAACTAGTTCACAAAACTGAGAGGGGGGGATGTTGGGGAAATTCAGGGGAGGTGTATACCCCCCTTAAGGTGGGTGTAGGGAAATCACTGCACATTACCCTTGTCGACTAAATCACTGTGATGGATTGCCCCACTTTAAGGCACCACCTGATGTACTGGGATACAACTGAGCCCACCTGTTCCTCCAGCCTGGGCCTCCTTTACCCTGTCTTGCTTCCTGTCTTGCCTCTTCTTAACCCTCCTCCTCTTAAGCCTCCTCTAGCCCACACACAGGCAGGGGCACACCCAGCTGCAGAAAGACAGACTGGACCCCTGTCTCAGTCTGGACTCACCCTTGCCTTTTGCCTCAGGTTAGTTCCTTTCTCTTTTCAGGAACTTTCAGCAGTCTTCCTTCTTGGGTAGTCAGTGGAGGAGAGATCTCCCCCTTCTTTTAGTGGAAAATTACTAGAAGTCCAAGATAGTTTTTAGTACCAGGTGACAGGACCACCTGACCTAATAGTGTCACAGCTACGTCCCATCCCAACGTCTCTCAGGAAGGAGAGAGATTAGTATCTTTAAAATCTTATTGTTTCTTCCTAATGGCCCAATTGAGGCTGATGGCCTGTTGTCTGGTGGGTTTCTCCCAAATACACACCCAGTTATAACTGTTACAAAGTCCATATTCCTAACTTTAGATACAGAAATGATATATGCATACTGAATGTGATTATGCAGTTTGTAACTTGTAACCTTTCCAATGATACCTTACAAGACAGGGTGTAACGTCACAACAGGATCTATGAAGATCAGTCCTCTGACAACATCCAGGAAGTGTGACTTTGCTGCTTGGACACCTAGAGAAGATGAATGAAGAGGATCTGGTGAAGATAGAATGGCAGGAGATGGTGGTAGAAAAGAGATGCTCAGGGCTGACTCTAACTTTTTTGCCGCCCCAAACAAAAAAGAAGAGTGCTGCCCCGCCATACCCCCTCAGAGCGCCGTGCTGCCCAAATCCCCGCCCCCTACAGAGTGCCATGCCACCCGAAGCCCCGCTCTCCTCCATCCCTGCCTTGTTTCATTAGAAGTGCTGAAGCTGCACTTTGGACGCTTGCATCCTACACCCTCCATTATGTCTGGAGCTACTCACCTGCCCCTGCCCCTGCCCCTTTAGGAAGCTGCTGATGCTCCATCACTGGCTCTCAGTGCCTGTGCACAGCAGCTGGAGGTAGCTTGCTAGCAACAAGGCTCAGATAGAGCCAGCGAATGAATGATTGGTAAGTTCAGGGCTGGAAGAGTCTCCTGGGTCATGTGCACTTGTTGAGTTCCAAGGCACCAGGGCAGAAATTCCTCTCCCTAACTCCAGAATCCAGTTCCACCTTGAACAGACCTAACAGTGGAGCCATGACAGCTTCACAGGGAAGATTATTCCACTGGGTGTGTGACTTTGTGGTCATGGATGCTTTCCAGTTTGAATGGGCCTCTTCCGACAGTCTATTACCCTGGCTTTCTGCCTCTCGTTACTCCCCCTACCCCATTCATACTTATTTGCCAGCTCTCCCCTGAGCTGCTCAGGCCCTGTTTCCTTTCCCTCTCCCCAGTCCCTTTCAGTGTTTTCCCCTGGACTCTCTCTGGTTTATTGGAGTTTGTCACATGGCACTCACCACCAGGGGTGCCTCCTCCTGGCTGCCCTGGGGATTAGCTCTTTTCCAGTCTGGGATACCTTACTGCCGCTCAGTCTCTGCGACTGGGTGCTTATTCTTCGTGACTTGGCTTTCCGACAAGGTCATTATACGTGTTTCCCCCTTCTGGGGTATCAAAGTCTTTCTAAGTCTCTGTCCACACTGGCCAACTCAGGCAGTCTGCCCACTCACTGCCCCATGGTACCACTCCCTCAGGGGCTGGCAGGGGAACCTGGGCCCACCCTCT
>NC_133772.1:90347602-90371687 GCF_003597395.2 Chelonoidis abingdonii
ATCCAGAAAGTACATGTTATCGCAGATAGGAAGTGAAAATGATCAAGTAAAGGGCCATTGTTTTGTATAGGCAAACATAGCATGCCAAAAATGGCTTTTACGATAAAGGAATATGTCCATGACACGCAAAACATAAGACACAAGGTTCTAGACTTTCTACACAACCCATAATGATTTTTTAAAAAGAACCTTATGTATTTAGATTCTAAAATAATGACTTATGAAAATACGTAACGACCATCATGGGATGAAAAAGAGGGATTAGTACCTGCTCATGGGATCACGCCACACTGTTAAAGAATGGAGAACAAAAGGTAGAATAAGGGATCCCACGTGATTGTTTCTTCAGAATGGAGTAGACATAAAGGAGTTGGTCATCAGGCACTGAGGGGGTCAATTACTCCTGGGGTACCCCAGACGTTCTTGTCCAACTCTATAACTCCCATTAAATGATGCTCTGGCCCAATGGGTAAAACAATGAGGGGCAAAACATTTGCCACCGATTGATACAAACTATCACACATGAATGATTAAAGGTACCCGCACCAGACTGAAGAAGAGTTACAAAGAGATCTCACAAAACTGGGTGACTGGGCAACAAAAAATGGCAGATGAAATTGATTATGATAAATGCACAGGATGCACATTGGAAAAAACAATCTCAAACTTAATACATAGAAATGAGGAGTCGCAATTTAGCTGTTAACACCGAGAAAGAGATCTTGGAGTCATTGTGGATTAGTTTTCTCATTGTAATATACATCCACTCAATGTGCAGTGCGCAATCAATTGATTCCCCACATTTCTGTTTTGCTTTTTTAAAAAAAGGAACAGGAGTATCTTTGCACCTTAGAGACACAAATTTTATTTGAGCACAAGCTTTTTGTGGCTCCACTTCATGAAAGCTTATGCTCAATAATTTTGTTAGTTCCTAAGTGCGACTACAGTACTCCTGTTCTTTTGCGGATACTGAGGCTTAAACATGGCCTACTACTCTGAAACATTTGCTTTTTAAAAAGGGATAGATAATTAAAACAACAGAAAATATATATTTGCCTGTATAAAAATCATGGTGACGTGTACACCTTGCTAAATCTTTGTGGCAGATCTGGTCACCCAATCCAAAAAGATTGTATTTGGAATGGAAAAGGGTACAGAGATGGGCACTAAAAATATTAGTGGTAGAAAACATGGAGGAGAAATTTAAAATGACTCGGAATTTTCAGCTTAGAAAAGAGATGACTAAGGGGTGATATTTGATAGAGGTCAATAAATAATCTGACTGGTGTGGAAAGAAAGTGGAATATGGAAATTTATTTACCCTTCATCATAACAACAAGACTAGCACGTCACCCAATAACATTAATAGCAAGCAGGTTTAAAAAAACAAAAGGAAGTACTTCTTCACCACAACATAAAAGTCAACCCCATTGAACTCTTGGCCAGGGGATGCCGGTGAATTGACCGAAAACTATAAACAGGATTAAAAAAAGAACTAGATAAATTCCCTGGAGAACAGGTCATCAGTGGCTATTAGCCAGGATGGGGAGGGATGCAACACCATGCTCTGAGCTGTCCCCTATCCTGGTGCAAAAGCTGGGAAGGGCAACAGGAGATGGATCACTGATGATACCTGTTTCTGTTTATTCCCTCTGAAGCACCTGGCCTTCGACCCTACTGTCGGAAGACAGGATACTGGTGCTATATGATCCATTGGTCCTGACGCAGGGAGTAGTGAGACCTTATTTGTAGATTGACAAAAATTAACCTTATTCCAAACAAAAGAATGGTTTATGTATCAGAAATAACCCTCCAACGTCAACATGTAATGCTACCTGCCCGGACGCTAAACAGGATGTGAGATAACGAGACTGGCTAAATAACCATGGTTCATAGACAAATTCCGTGGACCATATGGTAAACTCGAGTTGTATACAATAAAGGTTATACCAGTTCCTCAGGTCAAACCAGATACGTATTACCGCCTAGCTCCGTGAGCAAAGTCACTAATAGTAAAGCGGCTCTCAACAAAGCAAATCGACTTTATTAAGCGACCATCCTATTTGATAATTGGGCCACATACGAGAGAGGTGCTTCAACGTGAAGCTTGCTACCTAGCAGCTTCAAGGTGATGAGGGGCACAAGCAAGCACCTTGACTCGTTTCTTCTATGAACCAACAACAGTTCCCTGAAAAGCACGCACGACAGGGCCTGCGCGACCATGCTGGACAACACATCATAAGAGCCAATTGCTCGATAGCCTTAGCTATGTGCCCAACTGTATTCACGGGGTCACCTGGACCACTTCCGTGCTTGCCACATCTGACCCTACTGCATCCACCCCTTCTGCGCTCACCAGTGGTGCACACACGGGCAGTGACCAGCGTTGCGTAGTTGGTCTCTTGGAGGTTGCCAATACACCTCAGCTCTCAGTGATTTCAGTCTGATGCTGCTCAGTGGGGAACTCCTGACGCTGCTTCTAGACCGCAGATCTGGGCTGCTCTCTTCCACAGAAACACTGTCCCAACTAGCAGAAGACTAAGCAATTTGGACCTGATTATCAGTCCGACTTCACTGCTAACAGTGGTCACTCCTAACCAAAACAAAGACTATTCTGAATGGAGCCCTAATGGACCGCTCTGTCTTCTAAAACGTGAGTAGGGACCCAAGGTCCCCACCCCTCTTTTTTTTGGATTGCCGCTCTAAACAGCAACAAGGCTAAGCACAGTTCTCCCTGCCTTCCCTCGTCAATAAGAACAACAATCAATTCGAGAGTGGGTATTCACTCAGAAAGCGCATGCTCCAATACGTTTGTTAGTCATAAAGGTGCACAAGGACTCTGTTGCTTTTACAGACTTCAGACTAATACAGCTATCCCCTCTGATACTTTGACACTTCATTTCCATCCCACCCCCACCGCTCATTCAAGTGATTGTAACCCAACCCAGCCAATTATACTTGGGCAACACAGCTCTGTTTGCTGGACTAACCTAGTAGACTTAGATTGAATGAAATACCAATCTGGTCCTGAAGCCTTTTGCCCCAACCAGCCCATCATAGCTGTCCACAGAGAGAGCTCAATTTGCAGCTTTGCTTACAAATCATCATTTGAAATTATAGGGTGGCCCAGCATCAACGAAAATGAATGCACCGACATAGTAATAAGAAATACTAGCTGTATAAGGAAGCTAGTCTACGTTCAAACTTCAACATCTATTATATCTTCAGATTACATGTATTTTCATACACTGTAATACGTTTTAAAGTGTGTATTAATGTTTCAATTCAATTCAAATTTCTACAGATCATTAAATTGGGGCCCCCCCCCAGGGTTTTTTTTCAGAAAAGGGTAAACAGCCTGTAAGTCTGTACCACAAAAAAGACAGGGTGCTTGTGGCACCTAGAACTAACAAATGTATTTGAGCATTAAGCTTTTGTGGGCCACTTCATTGATGCGAATGGAACTTATGAGGAGATAATAACATACAGAGAACATGAAAAGGTGGAGTTGCTCAACCACCCTAAGAGGCATAATTAAGATGTGCTATTGTCAGCAGAGAAAAAAAATCTTTGTAGTGAAATCAAGATAGCCCCATTAAGACAGTTTACAGAAGTAGGTGTGAGGATAGCTTAACATGAGGAAAATAGAATTCAATGTGTGTAATGGCTCAGCCATTCCAGTCCTATTTAAGCTAAATGGATTGTATCTAGTTTGCATATTATTCAAGTTCAGCAGTTCTCGCGAAGTCTCTTTTGAAACAGCTTTTCTGTTGCAATAATTGCCACCTTTTAAAATCTGTTATATGGCCAGAGAGTAAGTGTTCCCCTACTGGTTTTTTTAAAATGTTATGAATTCCTGATGTCAGATTTGTGTCCATTTATTCTTTTGCGTAGAGACTGTCTGGTTTGGACAATGACACTGGCAGAGGGCATTGCTGACATGATGCGTATAATACATTGGTAGATTGTTGGGGCGGCCCAAGGTGAGACCCCTGATGGTGTGGCTGTTGTAATTAGGTCCTATGTGGTGTCCACTGATAGATATACTGTACAGAGTTGCACAGCTTTGGTTTGCAAGATAAGGTTTCGGGTTATGTATTTTTTTGTTGTGTGGTATGTGTTGCTGGTGAGTATTGTTTCAGGTTGGGGGCTGTCTGTAATCGAGGCACAAGTCTTGTCTCCCATGATCTGTGAGAAGTAGGGATCATCTTCGTGATAAGGTTGCAGATATTGAATGATGCGCTGAGAAAGGTTTGTAGGTTGGGGGCGAGGTAACGGCTAGGCTTTCCTGTTATTTTGTATTTGGGCCCTGTCTTGTAGTAGGTGACTCTAGGGTACTTCTGGCTCTGTCAATCTGTTTTTTCACTTCAATAGGCTGGGGATTTGTAGTTTAAGAATGCCTTAATGGAGATCTTGTAGGTGTTTGTCTCTGTCTGAGGGATTGGAGCAAAAGGGGTTGTATCTTAGAGCTTCACTGTAGACAATGGATCATATGGTGTGTCCTGGATGCTGGAGGCATGTAGGTACGTATAGCAGTCAGTAGGTTTCCAATATAGGGTGGTGTTTATGTGACCATCACTTATTAGCACAGTAGTGTCAAGGAAGTGGACCGCTTGCGTGGATTGGTCTAGGCTGAGGTTGATGGTGGGATGGAAATTGTTGAAATTATGATGGAATTCCTCAAGGGCTTCTTTTCCAGATGATCCAGATGATGAAGATGTCATCAATGTAGCACAAGGAGAGTAGGAGCATAAGGGGACGTGAGCTAAGGAAGTGTTGTTCTAAATCAGCCATAAATATGTTGGCATACTATGGGGCCATGCGGGTACCCATAGCAGTGGCACTGACTTGAAGGTATATATTGTCCACAAATGTGAAATAGTTGTGGGTGAGGACAAAGTTGCAAAGTTCAGCCACCAGGTTTGGCATGTAACTAGTTCACAAAACTGAGAGGGGGGGATGTTGGGGAAATTCAGGGGAGGTGTATACCCCCCTTAAGGTGGGTGTAGGGAAATCACTGCACATTACCCTTGTCGACTAAATCACTGTGATGGATTGCCCCACTTTAAGGCACCACCTGATGTACTGGGATACAACTGAGCCCACCTGTTCCTCCAGCCTGGGCCTCCTTTACCCTGTCTTGCTTCCTGTCTTGCCTCTTCTTAACCCTCCTCCTCTTAAGCCTCCTCTAGCCCACACACAGGCAGGGGCACACCCAGCTGCAGAAAGACAGACTGGACCCCTGTCTCAGTCTGGACTCACCCTTGCCTTTTGCCTCAGGTTAGTTCCTTTCTCTTTTCAGGAACTTTCAGCAGTCTTCCTTCTTGGGTAGTCAGTGGAGGAGAGATCTCCCCCTTCTTTTAGTGGAAAATTACTAGAAGTCCAAGATAGTTTTTAGTACCAGGTGACAGGACCACCTGACCTAATAGTGTCACAGCTACGTCCCATCCCAACGTCTCTCAGGAAGGAGAGAGATTAGTATCTTTAAAATCTTATTGTTTCTTCCTAATGGCCCAATTGAGGCTGATGGCCTGTTGTCTGGTGGGTTTCTCCCAAATACACACCCAGTTATAACTGTTACAAAGTCCATATTCCTAACTTTAGATACAGAAATGATATATGCATACTGAATGTGATTATGCAGTTTGTAACTTGTAACCTTTCCAATGATACCTTACAAGACAGGGTGTAACGTCACAACAGGATCTATGAAGATCAGTCCTCTGACAACATCCAGGAAGTGTGACTTTGCTGCTTGGACACCTAGAGAAGATGAATGAAGAGGATCTGGTGAAGATAGAATGGCAGGAGATGGTGGTAGAAAAGAGATGCTCAGGGCTGACTCTAACTTTTTTGCCGCCCCAAACAAAAAAGAAGAGTGCTGCCCCGCCATACCCCCTCAGAGCGCCGTGCTGCCCAAATCCCCGCCCCCTACAGAGTGCCATGCCACCCGAAGCCCCGCCCCCCTCAGAGCGCTGCACTGCGCCAAGCCCCCACCCCCCAGTGCCGCGCCAAGCCCCTGCCCCCCAAGCACCGTGCTGCCCGAAGCCCCACCCCCCAAGCGCTGCACTGCCGAAACAAACAAACAAACAAAACCTCCAGCACTGCCCCAACGAACGGAAAAAAAACAACAAAAAAAACCCCGAGCGCCGCCCCACCCCAAGATGCCGCCCCAAGCATGTGCTTGGTTGGCTGGTGCCTGGAGCCGGCCCTGGAGACACGGAGGAAGCAACAGATGAATTGCATCAAAGAAGGCAGTAAGCAGATAGACCTTAGTGCCACCTTGGACAGATGAAGATGGCAGATGCTTGCATGTTGCTTCGACCTCTGATGATAGAATAAGGGAAAGAAGAAAACTGTAATCCCAAAGTTCTAAGCATTTCAGAGGTGAAGTTTATAGGGGAAATACTGTGGAGGAAAAGTTCCAGGCAGCATTTCACTGCTCTAACATTGACCTTTAAAAGTGCCATTCCCCTCTCCAAGAGGGAACACTGATGGCTTTTGTGCATTTTGTGTCAAGATCTCATATTTACACACTCTTCCCTGCTGACTCCCCAGTAACATTTATTCACAGGAAACAGGAATTGTGCCCATTTGTGAGCCTTTAAAAGGGACAGTATCTGCATTGTCACGCAAAGACAGAATATGAGATTGTTTGTTTGTTTTTAAAGATCATTTCTGACATCCAGGCACTTGTCACAGACAGCCCTGGTAGAGCTCCCCCGTTGAACACTCACCAGGCTCCTGTGTTTGGGTATCAACACACTGGATCTGTGGCCTCTTACACTTCCCTTGGTCTGAGGATGCTGCAGCACTGTTTCTTTCCTTGGTCCCTCTGGTGTATATCTTGGGTACAAGCTTTCTATCTTTTACCCCTGCCGGGAAATGGTACCACACAGTCCAGCTACTTTAGGCCCACAGGACCAGTGCTGCTCCCCCCCCACACACACACCCCCGACTCTACAGTAGCTTAAGTACATCCTTTCTCAGAGCACTAACCTTGGAAGTGCTCTGCATTTACAGTTCACCTCCTCAGGGACACATGACAGTGAAAGAAAACAGACACACAGGCCTTGTAAGGCTTTCTAAATGCAATTACTCTTTACTTAGATAGCACTGAGAGATCCAGATAAAACATCTATGTGCCATTCCCCTCACTGTAACTCACACTTCCCTTGGATATCACTGGGGTCTGTGATGAGGTAGGCAGGGTTTTCCCCCCACCTCATCAGGCTGCCATACAGTCTTGCTTCCTGCTCCAAACCCTGGAGTTATTCTCTCTCTCCTCCAGCCAGTTTCCTTTGATCTTGGCTCATCTCTCAATCACACGTGTCCCCTTTCCCTCCAAAAGTCTGCCAAAACTCCCTGTCCCCTTCTCTGTGAGGCCCTCAAGTTTATAAATCCTACCACCAATACATTTCATTTGTTCTGCTGTTGGAGATTTTTCACTTTGTAATACCCAGCCCTCTGCAAACAGGTTGGAAGAACTAGTTCTCCCAGCTTCAGCCAGTCTATTGTGCCAAGGTGTTTCCACCTTGAATAGGCCACTATTAAGGTTTAACAACTCACCATTGTCCCTGGTCTGGCAGATATATGAAACAACCTCTGTCAATTTATGACCAACTCCCTACACATTGAGGCTTTCCATGATACAGCAATATCATACTATCAACTAGAAGTCATAAGTTATACATAGAGGGGTCCCCAAATCATGGAAAGACTCATAGACTTTAAGATCCAAAGGGACCATCATGATCATCTAGTCTGACCTCATGCATATTGCAAACATCTTCCTCCTTTCCCAGCTCTGCTTCCCTTTACCCTCTTTTTTTTTCTTTTGATTTACTGCTGCCTCCCTAGGTAGAGAACAGTGTCTTTTTAGAGTCATCAGCCTGAGTGCCTGAGCAATGCTACCTGCTCTGGACTTTTGGGACTGTACCAAGACCCTGCTTTTGAACACCCATGAACTTTGGGAAAACTTAGATCCAGCTGCAGACTTGAACTTTACAGCTGGACCTATACTCCTGTGATGACCAATCCAAATAACAAAGCTGAACACCTTTGCTGTGTGGGAATGCTCAGAAAACTCGGTCTGAATGCTGAAAAATAGAAAACTCTAGGACTTTATCCTCTTAATTAGTGATGGTGAACCTCAAAAAGGCTATAGGTTAATTTCATATAAGAAACAAAGAGGCAGGTTCTTGGGTATGGCCAAGAAATGCTGAGTGCAACTGGGGTGGGGGTGAGGTGAGGAATAAATTAGCTCTTTGTGCCTCTCCAAACCTATGGCCAAGTATGCTCTAAACAACACCTGCTGCCAACGGCCTGCAGGGGCTTATCTGCCAGCCAGGGATCACCATGGCCCCCAGCCACACCCCCTGCATGGATGGGGGGCGTTGACATGGGGTGGCATAAGAACCTCGTATTCTGCCAGAGATGCCATCATTGGCTGGATCCATACACTTGATGAACCCAGGAATCAGCCTGCACAATTCAGATTTGATCCTATTCTATATAGGCTTTTATGCCACCCCGTCACCATATTTCTGAGTATCTGATTGTTGTTCAAAGCATATCAGTCCTCTCTGAACCCCTGCAAAGCTGGCAGTATCACAAGAACAGGCTTTCTGGGGAGATTTCTAGTGCTTCCTGGTACAGATGTAATGGGAAATACCACAAAAGAGCCTTTCTCACAGTATTTTCGTGTCTTTGCTTCTGATACTGGCTGGACACGCAAGGCAGAAGCACATGAGAATGAAAAACAATTGTATTTGAACAGGTTAATGGAACTTTCTGGAACCTTTAAAAAAGTTTGATTTGAGCTGTGGCTGAGTTAGTAGAGTGGTCTCTGAGCCCAGGCAGGAACCCTCAGGAGAGGGCAGTATGTATCAAACCCTGAGGCTCGTGACTCTGGGGATGCGCTATTCTCCACTGAGGGAGGTCATGACAAAACAGACGCTGTGAGAAGAGAGTAGCATTGTTGATGGGGTGTTTTCCCTTCTTGCTGCAGGATTTTTATTCAGGCTCAGTAAGAGTAGAGCCATCTCTTTTGTGCTCAAAATGCAGTAGACATGGTTGTGCTTTTCCTGAGTGTGAGGTGGAAATGGCCAGGCAATTAACTAATAGTAACAGGCTGCCTTTCTACCATAAGAATGACACTCATAAACCTGACACTTCCTTTTCCCCAATAAATCCCTACCAAACAAACAAAAAACTAAAACCAAAGCCCTTTCCCCAAACAGTGTTCTGTTGCCTTGAAGGGGAGAATTGCCAGAGACTCCATGAAGCCCACTAGGGACTTGCTATTGCTATTGATTTTATGTGGAAGGTGCTCAGATATTACAGTGATGGACAGCAGAATAAAACCTCAAAAGGGAGAGAGTGTTGGAGTATGGGATTGGAAGACCGGCCATCTAGATTTTATTCCTTGTTCTGTCATCAATTTGTTATATGCACTGGGGTAATTCACTTAACATCTTTGTTCCTCCTTGTCCCTATCTGCAAAAATAGTATAATATTATGGACCTATCTCACAAAGCTATTGTGAAGTATGAAGCTTAATGAATGCCTTTATTATCCTTGGATGATGGGTGATATGTAAGTGTATTTGTGAAGTATATATTACTATTGGGTGCCATACTTACACGAGTCATTTGTATACTCCTCCCTGAGACCACCTTCCCTCCAGGTTCTGTTGATGGTGAGACACATGCCAAAACTGGGAGGCAAGATCAAACCAGTATCTTAGATGCCTATATACAAATACGAGAAGTATGGGTAAAAAGCAGGAAGAACTGGAAGTTCTAATAGATAAACACAACTATGACATTATTGGCATCACTGAAACTTGGTGGGGTAATACACATGATTGGAATGTTGGTGTGGATGGGTATAGTTTGCTCAGGAAGGATAGAGAGGGGAAAAAGGGAGGAGGGGTTGCCTTATATATTAAAAATGTACACACTTGGACTGAGGTGGAGATGGACATAGGAGACGGAAGTGTTGAGAGTCTCTGGTTAGATAAAAAGGGTAAAAAAAAAAAAAAAGAACAAAAAAAAAAAAAAAAGGGTGAGTGTCGTGCTAGGAGTCTACTACAGCCACCAACCATGTGGGAAGAGGTGGAATGAGGCTTATAACAAACTAATTCAATGCAAATCATCCAAAAGCCGTTTAGATATTGTCCTGAGCGATGGCGATGAGAATTCAACTAGTCCAGATATGAGTTGGGAAAATAACACCATGGGGCACAGACTATCCAATAAGTTCCTGGACGCATTGCAGACAACTTTTTCAAGGTCGTTTGAAAAGCTCTGGGGAAGCTTCTTCTAGATTGATTTTAAACAAATAGGAGAACTCGTTGAGACATTTGAAAGTGAGAAGCTTGGGTGAAGTATCATGAAATCATAGAGTTCACAATTCTAAGGAAGGGTAGAACGGAGAACAGCAAATAGAGACCAATGATTTCAGAAGCGGATTTTGGTAAGCTCAGAAGGATACGGTAAGTCCCATGGAATCAACGACTGTTAGGGAAACAACAAACTGAAGAGTATCTGGCAGTTTCTTCTAAAGGCACCTATTAAAGGCCCCACAAATGCGCTCTTCATCTATCTCCATTCATTGTTATTGGTTATCATAACCTATTGAGCCTCATTAAAATATGGCCAACGACCACCTGGCTTAACCACGAGATCTTGCATTACCTACAAAATAAGAAAGAGTCATATAACAAATCGGACTAGCCAATTACAAAGGATCGATATAGCGCAAATAAACACGGGAATGCAGGGCAGATTATGAAAGCTAAGGCACAAAATGAGCTAAACTAGCCTACGTGAAAATTAAAGGGAACAAGACTAGTCTTTTTATCCAAGACATATAGAACAAGAGAAGACCAAGACAGGTAGGCCCACGCTCCAGTAGGAGAGAGAACAGTAACAGAAACTTGAAATGCAGAGATGCTTAATGACTCCTTGCTTTCGTCTTCACTGAAAGCAACGTCGAGACATCGCTAGTATGTCTAACATAGTGAGCTTATGGAAGGGTAGGTTTAGAAGATAAAATTAATTTAAAAAGACAAGTTAAAAATCACTTAGACAAATTTTAATACGTGCAATTCACCAGGGCCTGAATGAAATGCATCCTAGAATTATCTCAAGGAGTTAAAGAGGAGTTCTAGCCTCAGTAGCTATTATCTTTGAAAGTCATGGGAGATGGAAGATTCCAGAGATGGAAAGCAAATATAGTGCCCATCTATAAAAAGGGAATTAAAAACAACCCAGGAAAGCTCACAGACCAGGTAGTTTACTTCTTACCAGGGAAGATATGAGCAAGTAATTAAAGCAATCATCTGCAAACACTTTGGAGGTGTTAAGTTATAGGAATACCGTCCATGATTTGTAAAGAAACAATCATGTCAAACCAATCTGATAGTTTCTTTGATAGGATAACGAGCCTTGTGGATAAGGGAGAACTGTGGATGTGATACCTGGACTTTATAAGCATATTGCATCGTCTCACATGATGATTCTTATCGATAAACAAGGCAAATACCATTAGATGGGACTACTATAAGGTGGTGCAAACGGCTTGATAACTTACCAGAGAGTAGTTATTAATGCTTCTCAATCCTGCAGTCTGCTAACGTATATTAACAAGTGGGTTCCACAGGGGTCTGGTATTGTTTTTTTACCAGCTTGCTGTTATCCTATCCAAGAACTATACTTCCCACACTATGCTAGAGCACATGAAAGTACGCTTATTAAGTTTTGCAGACGATACAAACTGAGAGGATTGCAACTGCTTTGAGGACAGGGATCAAAATTCAAAATATCTGGACAAATTGCGAGAAATGTTCTAAGTAAACCGGATGAAGTTCAATAAAGGACAAATGCAAAGTGCTCACTTAGAAGGAACGATTCAGTTCACACATACAGATGGAGAGACTGTCTAGAAGGATGCAGACATCTAGGGTCATAGTGGACCACAAGCTAAAATATGTCAACAGTGGTACTGTGCAAAAAAAGCAAAAGTGATTCTGGCGATGCATTAACAGGTGTGTTGTAAACAAAACACGGAAGTATTCTTCCTCTACTCGCGGTTAGGCCTCAATGGAGTATTGTGTCCTATTGGCTGGGCACCGCTCTTTCTCTTCTCTCCCCTTGCCCTTCTCCCATCTTCCTCCTTCCCCTCCTTCTTCCTCTTCCCTCTCTCTCTCTCCTTTCTCTGTCCCTCCTTTCACCTTTTTCGTCTCCTTCTCCCCCTTCCTCTCACATACTCTCTCTTTTTTTTCTCCCACTCTCTTTTTTCCCTCTCCTATCCCTCCCTCCTTCCCTCCTCTCTCCTCCCTCCGTCTTTCCTTTTTTTTATCCTCCTCCTCCCTTCTCACCTACCCCCTTCTCCCATGTCAAAAAGATGTGGAGAAATTGCAAATACGACGAGCGATATCCTATACGCAGGGGTCCAGAGAGGCAACAAGAAAATGATTAGAAGTTTATAGAGAACATACCTTATGAAGAAGTCTGAAGAATTGGGTTTGTTAGTTTTGGAAAAGAGAAGATGAGGACAGTATAGCAGTTCAGGTATCTAAAAGGGTGTTCTATCGAGGAGGAGGAGAACTTGTTCACCTTAGCCTCTAATGATAGGACCAATAGGCAATGGCTTAAACTGCAGCAAGGGAGATTTAAGGTTGACATTAGAAAAGTTCCTTAACCTGTCAGGGTAGTTAAACACTGGAATAAAATTGTGAGGTTGTGGAATCTCCATCTCTGGAGATATTTAAGAGTAGGTTAGATAAATGTCTATCCGGGATGGTCTAGACAGTATTTGGTCCTGCCATGAGGGCAGGGGACTGGACTCGATGTCCCTTCCAGTCCTACAGTCTATGAATCTATGACTATTGTCCCATTGATTCCATCTGCCTCCCACACAACCCACCCAGTTAGAAAAGATAAACAACACATGATGGACCAGATTCATCACTGGTATAACTCCACTGCTTGTAGGACAGTTCTATCAGGAATGAATTTGGCCTCAGCAAATATATGGAGATATATTAAAGTGGGTGATGAGCTTGTGCACAACTTGTATGTATAACCCAGGGGTCAGCAACCTTTCAGAAGCGATGTGCTGAGTCTTCATTTATTCACTCTAATTTAAGGTTTCACATGCCAGTAATACATTTTAATGTTTTTAGAAGTTCTCTTTCTATAAGTCTATAATATATAAGTAAACTATTGTTGTATGTAAAGTAAATAAGGCTTTAAAAATGTTTAAGAAGCTTCATTAAAAATTAAATTAAAATGCAGAGCCCCCTGGACTGGTGGCCAGGACCCAGGGAGTGTGAGTGCCACTGAAAATCAGCTCACGTGCCACCTTCAGCACCCGTGCCATAGGTTGCCTACCCCGGTATAACTCAAAGTGTCAAGCAGGAGTTAGTGTTCTTGAAAGCACATCAGGATGTGATAGAGAGAGAGTGGTATGAAGCTGAAGGTCCTGAGTTTGAATCCTTGGTGGTAGTTGAGATATGAATGTGTCTAAACTTGAGCTGTTGCAGGAGATGGGATGTCAGATGAGAGAAATGGGGAGTTGTACATACAGTTGGGTGGGAATGGAGCAAGGCCTGTTGCTGAATCCAGTTTTGTGGGATTTTGCCCTGGAACCATATTTGTCCCTTCACAGATCTTACACCAAAGCCAAGTTCAAGAGGGAAGTTGGTGGTAGCAATAAATACAGGAAAGCACTCCAATGAACAGTGGGTACAGGTGGTAAAAACAATCTACGCAAGAAGAGAAATACTTCTCCTCTAGATGCACACACAGACACCCTGCAAAAGGGGAGCATTAATCTATAACTGCAGTCAACCTGTTTTTCAGCATGCCGGTACTGATCACTAGAACTATCAGGTAATTAATGTTTACAATATTATGCACCTTAATAACCTCAGAATATAGTAAATTTTCTGCAATTGCAGGAATCCTTGCAACCTCATTCCATGCAGTGTATGAAGAAGGGTTTCACTTTGATGTCATCCACTCTTGTGCTCAACAAGACCAGAGTGGTCCAGCAAAGGTAACTCATTTATCTTGCTGTCACTGATGAGACCTGTGCTGTGCCTACTACCCACAGGCTTCTATTGTTTCTTGTCACTTGACTCAGGCCACTGACATTTTTAGTCTGTTCACCAGTGTTGGCTCAAGGGGAGGCCTGCAATTTCCTATGTCTCCACAGGAAGAGCTCTGCTGGAAGCGGGATTCACTGCTGGGGGAAGTTAGGTAGCTGTGTAACCCATATGCCTGATAAGGAAATATCTCTTTAAGAGACCTATTGGGGGGAGGTAGGAGTAAGTTGTGCCTGTCTGAGTCATTGTTGTTAGGCAGATTAAGCACTCCACATGCAGAAGCTTCTGGAATTGGGTGTGATCGTTTTGGGTATGCTCCAGTAGATTCCCTGTTGCTGGGGTCAGACTCCGTGAGGGCAAACAGTCAGGGCAGCTTCTTTGCAGAAGGCCATGTGCCCTGTGTGAGTTGGGAGAAGCTGAGCCCAGGAGCAGGAAGCAGGCTGTTACATTTTGCATCAGGTTAGTGATATTGTTAACTCTCTAACAGGGAAGCCTGGGCAATGCTAATTATAGCAAGGGGAAATTGGGAGAGAAAAATAACTTCTATTTTAATTGTATGCTTTGAATGTTTTGATTTTAGCCAAATTGTTCTAGTTAAATTGTCTCAACTAGTCTGGAGTAGAGGCAGGCTGGGGTTTCCCTACCACCCACTGGGGAAGTGACATAGTCTGGGCAATGTGACTGCAGATTTCCTGAGACATTTGTCAAGTGGGACTTTGATACCTTGGAAGTGAAAACCAACAGTAAGCTGGCTGGAGGGCCAAGCCATAAAGAGGGAGTGCCCTGAATTACCAAGAGGGAGCAATCAAGTATATAAGCACATACGCACCTCCGTCCAACCTCTCTTTCTCTTCCCCTTCCCCTGAAGGAAGGTGGTGTCAGACTGGTCCAGAGCTTATCCCTGGATATGGCCACACTGAGGTGCCATAGCAGTAACTAGTTAACCCTGTGACAAAGTCTCATTGGTAGAGACTGTTCAAGAGATGTACTGAATCATCACATTTTCCAGATGCCCTGGCTATGCTGTTTTCCTGATTAGCACCTTCCAATTCTGTACCAGTCAGCTCCAGGCCTCCCAAGGTGGAGGAGGGAGTGGTGGGCAGCTTATGCCACTGTACACTTCCCTACCACCTCTTGCCACCAAGCATGGTTCCATCAGTGGGGTGAGTCGAGTTGTCAAGGTGGGCTTCTGTGGTCATGGTAACAGAAGTGCATATGCAATGATTCCAATCAAGAGGGCGCTTCCTCTCCAGGATGTGTGTGCTTGCACATATATTAATAGAAGTTATTGTTTGTTATTTCTGTTGTGATGGCACCTAAATACCCCAATCAGGGTCCTGTTGTGTTAGGCGCTATACAAACACTTAGAAAGATACAATCCCTGCCCTGAAAGGATTGCAATCTAAAATATGTTGAGGCCTGAATTCACCCAGGCTCAACTCTGAGGTAAATATTGCCCATAACTACAATGAAGTTAACACCCAAAACCTGGAATAAGAATTTGGATGGTTGACAGAAACAGCATGCACCTAGTCTAATGTAGCTCTTCTGGGTGTAATATAAAGCCTATAAATATAATCCCAGCTGATCCAGATGCCAGGGACAATATCTCAATAGTGTGGTATTAGGACTGTACAGCAGAGTTGGGGGGTGCTGTGTAGTGGTGTAATACAGTGGCAAATGGCCTTGTAGCCTGTATAATGTTTGGAGATATGAGAATTAGTGAGCTAATTTTCATGGGTCACTAGACATTCCGCCGCACTGGGTTCCTATGGCACCACTGCTGTAAGCAGCACACTAGTAGAGCTCCTTTTGGCCACTCATGGGCTCCTCTTAGTAGTAGTATAAAGGCCCTACCATCAATCAAACCCTAATCCCGCCCCTTGACCCCTTAAGTCCCACCCCTTGACCTCTCAGTCTCTCCCACCTGTCACCAGAAGTCCCATCCTATGGGGGTATTACTTCTGGGGTCAAGGTGGCCACATGACTGGAAGCAAGATATGTTATATGACCCCTCTAAGAACTCCTCCCACCACCCTCTACCAATCAGGAGGGGTTTTGCCCCAACAGGACTGCCCCGAGAGGAGATCTTGGCCAATTAGGGTGACTTCTGGGGCAGGGGTGACCCTCCGGAAGTGCACTCTAAGAACTCCTCCCAATGCTCTCTGCCAATCAGAGTACAGCACCATTACCCCATAAGTCCCAGTGCCAGACAGAGGAGGCCATTTCTTACCAAGGACACGTGTTTTAGAAAGCGTGGAAAGGCTGCTGAGAGGAAACATGGACTCCTTCATCACCCCTGTCAGAACTTCGGACTTTGTTTTATCCCGAGGGTCTTTGACCATCCACAGAGAAAACGTTACATCAGCGATAGTTCCTAGGAGGAGGAGGGAGTGACTGAGGAGAGCCCTTTGACCCAGCCGTTGATGGATATATTGGAACTCAACCCCAAAACCCTTGTGAGACACGCCGATGAGCATGACGGCCTCTCTTTGTCCACCCCCTCAGAGGTGGAATGCAATTGCGGCTCGGGGGAGTCACCGGCAGACAAGGAGAACGGAAAAGACGTTGCACAGGTAAATGAATGATTAGGAAGCGACGCTCAAGGAGGGGGGATGTAATGGATTAGGAACCGGGGCTAGTGTAAATTAAAAACAAGCAGTGGAGGTGCTTACACTGTTTCTTTTCTGAAAATCTCTCAACAGCTCAACGATGCCTTTCTAGAGGACCTGGACAGCGTTGCATCAAGCAGCTAAGATGAACTGGGCCCACCATGTTTTTGCTCAACACCAATACAAATTGTTGAAAAGGACTCCAAGGATGATGGGTTTGAGGAGTTTAGGAGGAGGCTTGGCATAGAACTAATTGAGCCAGTGCCATGTCATGAGCGTAAAAAAGTCATGCGGACTATTGTACGCGTTGCTGTTTATGCCATCCTTAAATACTGCCTTAGGGAAAAGCTTTTTGAAGATTGTGAGGGCTGTGTCATAGATGCGCCAGGCCAACGGCACCATGACTGTGTGACTTGGACTTCAGTAAATATAAATTGCAAGCTCCGGGTCCTGTGTGCTGAGCTGTGTTCGGAAAGCTTATTAAACACTGCTATTGCCATAGGTTATGCTATGCAATGTTTATGCCTAACCCAAGAATATTAAGCGCAAGGGGTGACCTTGATAATTGCTGTGCAATTCAGTGGAGACCCTGACCGTGTTTTTAAAGAAAATGACCAAACCGGAAGATGCCTGCTTAACAGCATTATATTGACTGTCTAGTTCGCACAAGAAGTTACAGAGCCCTGCTTAAGAAAAAGACTATTTGTAAGAAATCTAAAAGGATTAAGTTAGAGAATGCCGAGGGGGCAATCATGCAATATAAAACTTAGAAGCTGTAAATTTAAAAAAAAAAAAGGGTTTTGTGACTATCTGTGTTTTGTAAGAAGGCCTTTGGCCCTTAAGTTTTAATGAAGCATCTTGGTTTGTTTTCAAGCAGTTGTATGGCTTTTAAAATAATAAATAAATAAATAATTTGTGAGAATTCACTCCTGTGTTTTTGTGTGCGTAAAAGAGATCCATTTATAGCAAAAAGTTGAAATGCATGTTGTGGGAGGGGGAAAAAATCCTAAAAAATGTGCTTACAATAAAACAAACAGGGCTAGTTCAGACATGTTTGAGTACAATAGAGTTAATATAGAGATATATCTATCCCATAGAACTGCCTTCACTAGCAGGACCAAATATTAATTTTGTCCCAGATCCCTAAGCGACCCCCTCAAGGATTGAGCTCACAACCCTAGGTTTAGCAGACCAGTGTGCAAACCACTGAGCTATCTTTAGCCTGCTGAAATAATGTAGCAAAGTTTGAACAGCATTTAGAAGTGACCATACAGATAGTGCTGTATACAGCAAAAGGCAGCTGGGGCTTTTTTAAAATGGGGGACCTAGTGTACCCCAAGACTTATTTCATCCTGTTGCACGTTGAGCATTACTATGGGGTTCTGGATGTGAAAAAGTTGTTCAGAGCGAAAAATTATTGTGAGTTTTGCCACATGGTGTACAGCCATGACCACTCTTGCAGGTATCATTGCCGCCTCTGCTTGAGCGTGCTCAGACAGCATGGGCGTGCAGCTGCAGTGTCCTAGCTATAGACTGTATTGTCGGTCCAAAGAGTGTTTAGACAGACGTCGACTGTGCATCAAAAAACCATGTTGAATGCCTGTCTAAAACTTTGTGTGATAAGTGTCAATCTTACTTGGACAAGAGGCATAGGTGTAAAGGGAAGCGGTGTAAACAGTGTCAGGGTTTGATCGTTAGTGATGTAGACAGTCACCTCTGTTTTATGGACAGCCTTAGAAAGCCTGAATCCTCAGAAAAGTGTATTTTTTATGATACTGAATGTGCACAGGAGACTGGGTTGCACACTCCCAATTACATTTTTGCTATGTCCTTAAAGCCAGAAAAATCCTGGGAATTTAAGGGTGATGAGTGTCTTTTTGTTTAAGACATTTATTGGCAAAGAGTTTCGGGACTACACGTTCCTAGCACACAGTTCCAAAGGTTATGATGCGTACTTCATCGTTAGGCAGTTACTGAAGGAAAAGATGTGCCTAGAACTGATTACTCAAGGTAGTTAACTAATGTGCGTGGAAGTTAAGGCCCTGGGCATTCGTTTTATAGACTCTTTAAATTTCTTGTCCATGAAGCTTAGCAAGCTACTGCAGGCAATGGGGTATGAAGGTGCAAAGGGTATTTTCCACATTTTTTTAACACTTTAGAAAATCAGAATTACGTGGGGCCTATGCCCGATATGGAGCACTATGGTGTAGAAAGCATGAAGCCCAGGGAAAAAGCAGAGTTTCTCGCCTGGTATCGGGACCACAGCTCTGAAGTGTTTGACTTGCAGAAAGAGCTCATCCTGTCAGCAGGATGTCAAAATTTTGAGACAGGCTTGCATCCTATACAGAAAAGAGATTATGAAAATGACGGAGAAGAGAGAAGTAGTAGAGAAAGAACCTGGTAAATTCACCGAGATAAAACTGTGTATATATCCATTCCAGTACATAACACTGGCATCTGTTTGCATGGCTATGTACGGGTTTATGTTTTTTGGAGCCACGGTAGCTCTTCTCCCTCCAGACAACTATCACAGGCTGAAAAAAAAAATTCAACCCCATCTATTCAGTGACTGTTGTGTATATCTCTCACAAAGAAAATATACAAATACAACATGCTTTACAGGGTGGGGAACCAGTGGTGAGCACCAGCCAGTTCGCACTGGTTCACAGGAACCGGTTGTTAAATTTAGAAGCCTTTTTTAGAACTGGTTGCTCCAGACAGTTGGTTCTAAAAAAGCTTTTAAATTTAACAAAGGCTCGGGCAGCTGTCCACCTGGCCCCCGGCCTCAGCTCACCTCCCTCTCTCCCCTGAAAGCTCCGCCCTTCTTCTTCTCTCCCCCTCGACCGCTTCCTGTGAATCAAATGTTCGCGGGAAGCCTGAAACAAGCATCAGGCAGGTAAGCAGGGCGGAGGGGTGGGGGACGGCGCACGCAGCCCAGTCCGGCTCCACCTGAGTGGTTCCCCCTGACCCCGGCTGAGTGCCCCAGCCTGGTCCCGGCCTAGCACCCCCGGCTCAGGCTGGTTCCGGCCAAGTGGCTCTGACCCGGCCCAGCTCAGGCCCCGCAGCACTGGTGCTGGCCGAATGGTGCCGGTCCAGGTATCAGCCGAGCAGCCCCGGCCAGGGGAATCAGGCCCTGCGGTGCCGGTCCCGGTGTCGGCCGAGCGGCTCTGGCCCGGCCCTACGCAGTGTGGTAAGGGGCAGGGAGTAGGGAGGGGGTGTTTGGTGGGCTGTGGGGGTGTGGATAGGGGTTGGGGCTGTCAGAGGGCAGGGAACGAGGATTGAATGGGGGCAAGGGTCCCAGGGGGCAGTCAGGAAGGAGCAGGGGTTGGATGAGGTGGGGGGGGCAGTCAGGGACAGAGAGAAGGGGTGGTTGGATGGGGCATGGGTTCCAGGGGGCCATCAAGAATGAGAGGAGGGGTTGGATGGGGCGGCAGGGGGCAGTCACGGGACAGGGAAGGGGGGAGATGGGTCAGGGATCCCGGGGGGGGGTTTCAAGGAACATGGGGGGTTAGATGAGGCATGACCCCCTCGTGAGGTGAGGAGGAGGGAACCTGCTGTTAATATTTTGGCAGCTCATCGCTGTGGGGAACTACAGGTATGCCCCTACTTTTTAGACGGTTATGCCGATGTTGATGGGGTACGCACAGCCTTTGAGTTTAATGGGTGTTTTTTCCATGGCTGTGTCACCTGTTATTGTGAAAAAGCACAAAATCCTATGACGGGGACATCTTTTGGGTTTTTTTATTACAAGATGCAGCTCAAGACCGACTATCTGAAACGACTTGGTTTTGTAGTGAGGACTCTTTGGGAGCACGAGTGGGAGGTGATGAAAGAAACAGACAGGGAGCTTGCAGACTTTTTAAATCGAGCCCAGTTACCCCAGCCTCTCGTGCCTAGGGATGCTCTTTTTGAGGGGAGGACAAATGCTATCCACCTATATTACAAGCCTAACCCCAGGGAAGAAATCCACTATTATGATTTTACCAGCCTGTACCCTTTCGTAAACAAAACCAAAGAATACCCTATTGGACACTCCGATATAGTTTATGACAAATTTGGACCCCTTGCAAATTATTTTGGAATTGCAAAAGTTAGTGTACCCCCCACGAGGCCTCTTTTTCCCATTGTTACCTGTCAGAGTGGGTGGCAAGCTTATGTTCCCGCTATGCCAAACCTGTGCGGACGCTGAGCGGCGGGAAACATGCACCCATACTGACGAGGAGTGGGCCATCCTGGGGACTTGGTGCACGGTGGAATTGAACACGGCCATAGCAAAGGGGTACACGGTGGCTAAAATCTATGAAATCTGGCATTTTAATGAAAAATTTGATAAACTCTTTTCAGAGTACATAAAATTACACCTCCATCAGAAACAAGAGGCTTCAGGGTATCCCAGTTGGTGCACAGACGAGGAAAAACAAAATAAGTATGTTAGCGATTTCTACCAGAAAGAAGGTGTGCATTTACGCCAACACGAGATCAGATCAAACCCTGCTAAACGCCAAATTGCTAAACTGTTTTTAAATTCTCTGTGGGGTAAATTCGGCCAAAGAACCAACCTACCCAACACCAGCATCATGAGAGACCCTGACAAACTCTTGCAGTACCTATTTTCCCCCAGTTACGAGGTTTCATCCTGCAAGTTTATCAGTGATGAAACAGCGTGTGTGTCTTGGAAGCACACAAAAGAACGGTATTCTGTCTCTGGCAATACCAATGTTTTCATAGCCTGTTTCACCAGCGCATATGCCCGCTTAGAATTATACAGCCTCCTGGACGGTTTGCAAGAGCAGTGCCTGTACCATGACTCGGTGATATTTGTGAAAAGGGATGGTGACTGGAATCCCCCTCTGGGGGTTTATTTAGGGGACCTCACAAGTGAGATCCCACCAGATCAACATATCACCGAGTTTGTGTTGGCAGGCCCGAAAACATGGGTATAAGCTGTCTGGAGGAAAGGCCTATATGAAAGTCAAAAGTATTACCCTAAATGTAGCAAAATGTGAAAAATCAACTTTGACAGTTTGAAAGATCTAGTCCTGGACTACTACATGGGCCTGCGAGAAAACAAAAACACCTCAAAAAAGATAGAGGTGCAGCAGCCCTCTATTGTAAGAAACAAAAACCAGTGGCAAATAGAGACACAAACCCTTAAAAAACCACAAAAAGTGGTTTACAACAAGAGGGTCCTAGGAGAAAGTTTCAAAACCCTGCCCTATGAATTTTGAAAAAATGGATACGAGATAGAAACACCCCTTTTCTGCAATTCTCATGGGGCCTAGCAACTGCGGGAAAAGTTATTTTATAAAAAATGTGCTGAATAATGCCAAACACTGTCTGTTATGCCTGAGAATATCGTGTGGTGTTATAGTTGTTGGCAACCTCTGTATAAAGAACTGCTCTGTAAATATCCCTTTATCAATTTTGTGGAGGGGCTGCCTGATGCTTTTGACGATGACAGTTTGTTTCCTACTAATAAAGTAAATATGATTATCATAGACGATATGATGAACTCTGCTTATGAAAGTGATAAAATCGAGAAAGCCTTTACCAAGTACGTGCATCACAGAAACCTGAGCATTATGTATATAGTTCAAATGTATTTTGTCAGGGAAAAGAGTCACACAATTAACCTAAACACAAAGTACATGGTTCTATTCAAAAACCCCAGGGATAAATTACAAATCACTATGCTCGCTTGGCAAATGTACCCCGGCAAAGCTCAATTCTTTCTAGGATTTCTCTCAATTCTTTTGAGGATGCTACCAAAAGACCTTATGGCTACCTGGTGGTGGATTTAAATGCTTCCACACCAGAAGCTTATAGACTAAGAACTGGTCTTTTCCCTCCAGACTGATCGGCGGTTTATACTTTAAAAAGAAGAACAGCTGGGTATAAATAGAGATGACTTATTGGCAGGCCCCTTTTTAACAGCCGGGGCTGCTGACTGAAAACACGTCTAGCTGCATGAAGAGAAACCTGGACCTTTTAAAATTACTTAGCATATCGTCCCTGCAGCAAAGGAAGGCTATACTGTGTTCGGCCTCTGACGATCTAGTAGCAGCCATCTCAGAAATAGCACTCAATACCTTAAAAGGAAACATATCTTTAACACAGAATCAAGTGCGTGTGCTGAAAAAGACACACACGTTTATAAAAACTTCGTGTAATAAAAGGGTTTCACTTAAAAGAAAAAAGCATCTGGTGAAGCAGTCTAGGAGGTTTATCGGACCTCTGTTAAGTTTTGCTATCCCTCTGATAACGGGGCTTTTAACTAATCGATAATGGAATATGCAGAAAAAATGTACCTGTTGCCCAGCCACCAGTTGGAGCAATTAAGGGCTCCCCCTCCGGCAGAGGAAAATATCAGAATGACAGCAACTCACTTACTGGATGCTGAAATGAAATCTGTTCTTCAAAGAACTGACTTGGTCGAATACGAAAAGTCTAAACTTTACAGTGCCATGCTTCAAAGGTACCTAACGTATGTGAAGCAGAGCGATGCAGATAAAGGGAAAATAAGTCTTTCTACTGGAACAGGAACAAAGCGTGACTGCCAAACCCCCAGAAACACTAAAGACCTCAGAGTCTGTTGCTCAGGAGGTGTTGGATAACAGAATAAGCGTTAAGAAAAATGCAATAGTATTGCTAAATAAACTGGGCCAGGATAAAAATCTTTCTTCATGGAATGATAAAGGGTCTTCTTTGTGTGCAAAGGCCCTGTGGTTAATGGTTCTAACAAGCTGAACTTAGTCAGGACCATCACCTAGACACACATTGTTCCTAGCAGACATCTACCTAAAGGATGGGATGTGTCTATGAATGCTATGGCAGAACTGAATGTACCATCTTCCATCATGGACAATGCGGCCAACAGAGATCTTTTGGAATGCCTCAAGGCCTCTGTTAAGGTTTTTTCCCCACTTTGAACTTTAGCATCCAAAAAGTGGGGACCTGCATGATCACTTTTAAGCTTAATTACTAGCTTAAATTTGGTACACTGCCACCAGCCAGAAGTCTGTGTCTGGCACACTTCTGTTCCCCCAAAACCTTCCCTGGGGAATCCAAGACCCAAACTCCTTGGGTCTTAAAACAAGGAGAAATTAACCATCCCCCTCTTTTCCCCCCCAGACTCTCCCCTTCCTGGGTTGCCTTAAGAGGCTACACAGATCCAAACTCCTTGGATCTTAAAACAAAGAGGAACTAACCATTCCCTTCCTTTTCCCCCCACCAATCCCTGGTGAGTTTAGACTCAATCCCTTGGATTCTAAAACAAGGAAAAAATCAATCAGGTTCTTAAAAAGAAAGCTTTTAATTAAAGAAAGAAAAGGTAAAAATTATCTCTGTAAAATCAGGA
>NC_133772.1:90371881-90535840 GCF_003597395.2 Chelonoidis abingdonii
TTACAATTTTGAAACATGAAAGACTGATTCAGAAAGATTGGGAAAACCTGGGCGTACGTCTGGTCCCTCTTAGCCCCAAGAGCGAACAATGAACAAAAAAACCAGCACAAACAAAGACTTCCCTTCACCAAGATTTGAAAGTATCATGTCCCCCCACTGGTCCTCTGGTCAGGTGTCAGCCAGGTTCACTGAACTGTTTAACCCTTTACAGGTAAAAGAGACAGTAATCCTTAACCATCTGTTTATGACAGCCTCGACTGCTGACACTGGGGTGGATCAAGAAACCGTGATCCCTTTTTTTGCCATCTAAAAAATAAATATTGGCTAAAAAAGCCCAATGGCTCAGTGTGTAATTTTCTTCACATTCTAAAAATTTTAAAACTGGTAATGTTTTGTTTTAAATAAAACACTTCTATACTTTAGAAAAAATATATGTGTACTTTTTCTAAATTGGTCATTTAAAAAAAAACACCAAACATCAATTTCTTTAAACCCCTCACCTGGGGTGCTTTATTGGGTAACATGGGTATGAAAATCATTGCAAGATACACATGTCTGGGCCTGTTGAAACAAGTTTTGAGCAAGTCTAGGCATGCCCAAGAATTTAAATTTATTTTTTACAAAATTCATCAACATCCAGTCATTTTGCACTAAGTCGTTAGAATACAATTTTTAAAATCTGGTCAAAAGATAAACCCTTGCTACAATGATGTAAGAAAAACACAGTGATAGCCACAGGTGACAGAGCAGGGGTCTTGTAATTGTCTATTGTGAAACACCACGTCTGTGGCATTTTTGTTTAATGCTTTTAGGAAACAACACACTGTTTGGGAGGTGCCCATATGAGTCAAAAAACTCTCTATGGTTACGCTCCGCCAGATACAGGGCAAGCCAGTGTTCACCCAGTTGGTTGTGTGAATGTGTGTTCACCACCAAACTTAGGGGTCTTTGAGACAGCTTGCCTCCAGGGAGCCAATCACATGGGAACACATCTAAGAAATTCTTTTTTGTGTAAGGGTCCATTGATAAGACACGAGAGAGCTGCACGGTGTCCATATTCACATGTAGTCAAACAGAACATTTCTCCTCTGATTTATCTCTATGACATTGTCAAAAACCCCATACACAATCATATTGACGGTAACCATTAAAGCCTTCCCAAAATGTATTTCTGCTCTCAGGTTCCCGGTTTTAATCAGGGAATAGTGATCGGCGCATTCCTGGTCGGGAGATAGGTCAAAGGCAAACAAGGTGTAACTCTGTGCAAACTCCTCATGGTTGATTAACAGAGAACAATCTTTCATGTGTTTACCAGCCATCTGTACCAAATTCACGTATTCTCTCATGCAGCATCCTGCCTCGAAGTCCGGTTGCAGAGGCTTGGTTGGGACCTGTTCACCATCCACGTACAAGGCCACAAAATTAATATCATAATGTTTAAAATGAAAGGGATTTTTAGCGTAACTTCCGCTAAAGGCATTGTTATCCACAAACCCTAGGACAAGCATTTTGGGTAACTGCCCCAAGAACAGGTTGTCCTGGTTACTGACCCTGCTGCCCTCAGGGATGCTAAACACTTTCATTCCTACATGATCCATGGGGTATTTAGCATTAGCAGCAAGCAGGGCCTCTGCGTGCCCCAGATGGACACCTGGGGCCACCTGTACTTTCTTCACAAAAAGGGACGCTGATACAATGCGCAGTTTAAAGCCTTCAGCGGCACTGCCCATTAAACAGAAAGCGTCTTTACTGCACGTCAGTTTAATTTTCACATCTGCTAAATCGCTCCACAACCCCTGCTTTGACTTCATTATTAGTAACAAAATGGTGAACTCCATGCTGCTTTAACAATCCGCTTAAAGGTTTGTTTAAAAATTCTTTCCCGCAATCGGTTTGTAATTTTTGAGGCACACGATCTTCACCGAAAATGGCTTTAAAGGCCTTGGCTACCTACCACTTGTCTTGTTTTTTAGGCCTAAGGCCCAGGCATATTTGGATAGAATGTCTATCACTGTTAAGATGTACTTAAAACCGCTGTTGTGTTTGGAGAGCCGGTACATATTCACCAAATCTGCCTGCCACTGCGCATCCACATCTGAAACAATGGTCTTGTTTCTTTTAAAACATATTCAAGCTGGTTTGTGTAAAGTGTAAGCATCCTGGTCTGAAAACCAAGCTGTTACCTGTCTTCTATTTAAAGTTTTACTATGCTTTCTGGCCACTTGAAAAAGAGGATTCACCCCGCCAAACTCCCAACTTCCCCAGGGGTGTAATATATTTTCTTTAACAGAGCCGTCTGTGTAGACATGACTGTTACTGGTACCGTCTTTTACTACCACAAGTATGAAAGGGGACACATTCATATTGACACATTTAAATAAGTTTTATTAATCACCTGGTTTAACACGACCTTTTACAGCCACCTGTAAAAATGGACGCCATAACCCCTACCATAAGGGAGTCTGAGCTGGTTCATTCTTCCATTTTGTCCTTTTTGACTTGAGATCTGTGTCTCAGATATGAGCAGAAACAGATGACGCATGATATATTTACTCCCACAGGGCTACCAATGTGTAAGTTCTCAAAGTCATCTAGAAAGGCATCGTCGAGCTGTTGAGAGATTTTCAGAAAAGAAACAGTGTAAGTACCCCAGCTGCTTGTTTTGTTTTTTTTTAATTAACACAAACCCCGGTTCCTAACCACATTATTCACCCCTTCTCGACCGCTGCTTCTTAATCATTCATTTACTTGAGCACTGTCTTTTCCATTCGCCTTGTCCACTGGTGACTCCCCCAAGCCGCAATCACCTTCCACTTCTAAGGGGGTAGAGAAAGAGAGGCCGTCACGCTCATCGGTGCGTGTCACAATGGTTTCAGGGTCGGGTTCCAACGTATCCATCAATGGCTGGGTCAAAGGGTCCTCCGTGGAACTGTCGCTTATGTAGCGCTTTCTCCACACAAGTGCAAAGGTGCTCAGGGCTAAAACAAAGTCCAAAGTTCTGACGGAGGTGGTGAAGGAGTCAATGTTTCCTCTCAGCAGCCTTTCCACGCTTTATAAAACACGTGTCCTTGGTAAGAAATGGCCTCCTCTGTCTGGTGCAGGGACTTATGGGGTAATGGTGCTACACTGTGGCGGAGGGCCTTGGAAGGAGTTCTTAGAGGGATCTCATGACGCACTTCTGGAGGGGTCACCCCCGACCCGGAAGTCACCCTAATTGGCCAAGATCTCCCCTCAGGGCGGTCCTGTTGGGGCAAAACCCCTCCTGATTGGTAGAGGGCGGTGGAAGGAGTTCTTAGAGGGGTCACATGACACACCTTGCTTCCGATCATGTGGCCATCTTGACCCCAAGAGTAATACCCCCACAGGGTGGGACTTCCGGAGATAGGTGGGAGGGACTAAAGGGTCAAAGGGTGGGCTTAAGGGGTCAAGGGGTCAAGGGGCGAGGTTAGGGTTTGATTGACAGTAAGGCCCTTATACTACTCTTATTCACTGATCTTCAGAATTGCTTAGACTAGCAGTGGCACCTAGAATATCAGCAGTAGCTCGCTTCATGATGTTTCAATCTTAAGTCCCTCTCTTTGAGCCACCCCAATGTACCGTCTTTGGGTTGTTCTTGGTCCTCACAGACAGATATGGAAGTAGAAGGAGGGAAAGCCTAGAGGAGGACACTAAATGGGAGGACTCTGAGTTACTATAGAGAATTCTTTCCCAGGTATCTGGCTGGTGGGTCTTGCCCACATGCTCACCATCACTCACTGATCGCCATATTTGGGGTTGGGAAGGAATTTTCTCTTGGGTCAGATTGACAGAGACACCTTTCTCTGTAGCCTGGGGCATGGTTTATTTGCTGATTTAAACAAGAGTAAATGACAGATTCCCTGCAACTTAAAGTCTTTAAATCATTATTTGAGGACTTCAGTAACTCAGCCAGAGGTTATGGGCCTATTGCTGGAGTGGGTGGGGTAGGTTCTGTGGCCTGCAAAGTACAGGAGATTGGACTAAATGATCATGATGGTCTCTTCTGGCCTTAAATTTGCTATCCAGACACGAGCAGGAGAGCAGAGTTGCAGCAGAAGCGGTGGATGATGATAGGATGCATGAGAATAGATATTTATAAAGATTGACGTGAGGACCTGCAAGGTCAATTCATGGCACCAGGAAAGCACAGCTGCAGCAGAAGCAGTGGTTGGATAATGATGGTTAGCAGTCCTACTGCACTGTCTGCTGAAAGCAGTATGGTGTCTGCACGGAAAAAAGGCTAGAAACAATTGACTGCCTTTGCTTTCATAGAAGGAGGGGCAACTGATGACATGTACCCAAAACCACCCACGATAATGTTTTTGCCCCATCAGGCAATGGGAGCTCAACGCAGAATTCCAATGGGCAGCAGAGACTGCGGGAACTGTGGGATAGCTACCTGCAGTGCAACACTCTGAAAGTCAATGTGGGGAGGAGGGAGAAAGAGGCAAGACAAGATGTGGACACTGGGGGAAGGAGGCAGAGATGGGAGGGGAGATGATTTATTAAGGAAGGGGGATCAAAATGACAAAGGGTCTGATGGCTTCTTGCTGTAGAATCAGAAAGAGAAAAGTGAGTATTGGGGGGAAGAGGAAAGGAAGACTGTATCTTGAGAGAGAGGGAGAGAAGAGGCGAAATCATCAGCATATGAAAAACAGAGGGAAAACAAAACAAGAGACTGCAAAAAGTACGTATGAGTTCAGAAAGTGCAGCAGCAGCATGAGGCGGAGAAGGCTGGAGACAAGAGAGATGGACTAGTAATGGAAAATCTGAAAGATTTTTATGATTTTACTGGGAAAACATAAAACAAAAAAAAGGAACCATTACTGAATGCACACAGCCCAGCACTCAACCTCAGACAATAAACAGGGCTAAACAATAATCAATAGGGAAACAGAGAGTAGACAATGTAAGCTCTTGGCATATGAGAAACACTGGATTGCAGAGTTGAATTGCCTTTGCGTCTTGAAAGAACCAATGTAAAACTAATAAACATTTCAGTGATCCAATTACTTTGGAGAGGTTTTTCTTTGAGTAATTGCTCCAAGAAAGAGGGGCATCTGGCCAATGATGACCTTGTTTAAGTGACCTTTATCTAAAGGAGTGCAAGTTAAACACCCAAGATGGAGGGTTATTTATTATAGAGCCAATACAATGCAAAACACTATTTGCCCATTAATAAAGTTCTATGCATCGTTGGTTAAATGCAACAGTTTGTTTTCTCTACTTGTATAGTATTCAAACTCCTGGAATAGTAGTAGTAATATCCTACATTTCCATAGCAGCTTTTCATCCTGGAGTTACCCATCTCAGTAGCTGCAATGTTAGTACAGTTATAAAACTTGGTTCTCTCTCTTTTCTTTACATTCTAGTTATGATTTCTCACTGAACACTTATTAAAAGGGTGCAAGTACCCAAGTAATGCAAACCAGCATCTAACAATACTATTTTTGCAAATATATAGTTCCTCTCATCCAAGTTCTCAAAGTGCTTTACAAAAGAGGGGAATTATTATCCCTATTTTATAGATGGGGCTACTGAGGCTCAGAGAAGTCTTTCCCAAGTTCATACAATAACTGAGTGGTACAGTCAGGACTAGAACCCTGGGTTATTAACCTCCTTCCAGTGCTGCAGCCACAAGACTGTAATGTGTTGGTGTACCTTATCGAATATATCATATTGTGTAGCTTTTATTTAGTAAAAATTCCCCTTTGTCACCCAAGGGGTCTACGTTTGAATGTTGATAACCAGGATAACTGAGGGCTGGGAGAGCTGCATAGATAGTGTCTTCAGCTTTGAGGGCTGGAAGCTTGGAGTGGAAAGAGGCAACACTGTTCATCTGTGGCTCACAAGAAGGAGCATCTTTGATGTGCTACATCCAGCCCTTCTTACAGTTGGTAAAGTCTCTGTAATACAGTCTTTGAAAGTGGTGGGAAGGAAAGTGATAGATCCCAGAGGGCTCTTCCAACAGATCAAAGAGAGAGAGAGAGAGAGAGAACCAGAATTTAAAGTGTGATTCTGCAACCATTATCCCTACTTCATGCCAATCTTTTTTTCTTACATTGAGATACTCTCTTTGTTTATGCCCCCAGCTGTAATGGAATGTTCATCCAGGAAGAAAACAAATTTACTGGGCACCAGTATGGGCTCCCTGAGGTTCAGAGAGTTGCACAAGATGACACTTGTGAAGAAGAAGTCCTTTATTGCTGAGGAATTGTATCTGCTCACTGGTTATTGAACTGGACATAGAATAAATAACAGGAAGTTATTATTTTTGTGGCAGAGTTTTGAGGTGGGGCTCTTTAACTCACTGTATCTCTGTACAGTCTCATTTATGAAGAACATGTTTGAAATGTCCCTTGGAGTTGGCTGTGAATGACAGGACTTTCATTGAACAGCCTATCACTTTGAGGTCCCTGTTAAAATGCTTCTACCTACCTCCATAGTATACAGAGTAAATGGAGTGGAAGCAGCCATGTTTGCTTTTGGTTGCCTCCCTTAGTTGGAAATGTGCACTGAGGAAGCATGTTCTACAGAGATGAACTATGAAGTGCAGAGATGATGTAGACAACAAATCTCCATTTTCATTCCTATACCTGTATGCTGGGTTATTCATGATGAGCACTGCTTCTTGGCACCAACCCTATATTCATAACTCAGGGACCACAGGGTAAAGAGGCAATCACCCTCTGGACTTGTAATTCAAGATACCCTTTGCTCCTAGTGCTTTATGGCTACTAGCCAGAGGTGTATGTACCATTGCTTTTGCAGCAGTTCTGTCCACATCTTCTATGACCATGAGTGGACATTGTCTGTTACAAGAAGCTCTGCCTATTCCTGATTCACAATGGGATAGCTTTATGCATGTCGCAATTGCGTGAGTTAGATTCTCAGCTAGTGTACATCAGCATAACTCCATTGATGTCAATGAAGCTATGCAAGTTTATACCAGCTCGTGTCATGTTTTATGAATAGCTTTTTCTCTGGGAGGCCATTTTGCACAAAAAGGGTTGATAGATCACTTGTAAAAGAGTTGTTTGTAGTGAAATTCAGGACTGGGCCTCAAACTTGCTGTCTTATTGTATCAATTACTCTCTCTGGCAGGGGCTTTCCTGGGGCTATGGGAATTGGATGCCCAGCTCCAATTGAAAGTCATTGGGAATTGGACACTTAACTCCTTTTAGTGCCCTATGAAAATCCATCTCTGTGCCTATGTTTTCCCCCTGTGGAAAATGGGAATGTTTCTCCAACTGTGAAGCTAAATTACCTTTTGATTGCAAAGAGGTTTGAGCTCCCTGGATGGAAAACACTAAAATTAAGTGGATAATAGTATATTAATGATTTGATCTATTATTAATGACTAACAATAATGCAAAGATATTTTATTAAGTTGAGGGGAATAAATTTCAAAAGAACAAGGAAGGAAGAAGTCAAAGAGTGTGGAAGAGATACCAGTGGAAACAAAAATGGCAGAGAATTAAGGAAGTGCAAAGAAATGGAGGACAAACAATGCCACACAAGTGAGAGCAAAATCTAGGAAGTAAGAAGACAGCTTATTTGTACAAAGCTTAGCACAATGGCATCATGGTCCATGACTAATGCTGCTCAGGGCAGATCTACACTAGAAGCACTACATTGGCGCAGCTGCACCACTATGGTGCATCTGGTGAAGACACTCTGTACTGATGGGAGAGTGCTCTCCGTGAGAGGTGGAAGCTATGTTGGTGGGTGTCATAAGTTAGATCAACTTAAGTGGTAGTGTAAACCTGCCATCGGTGTTACAGAATACAAAGAAAAAATAGGAGAAAGTGGAAGGACAAGAAAGAAATAGAAAGAAGAAATGCCATGAGTAAAAGAATAGGAGACAGAAAAAGAGGCAACTAGATTGAGTGAGGGTCAGTTTATCACTGTTCAGGCCAGTTCCATCTCATTTCATGCTGAATGGTTTAGTAGTTTTCATGTTATTGTATATTCTGAGCTAATTAATTAGAAGCATGTTGAGTGAAAAGGAAAAGATCAGTGCAGATAAATCCTCAGAAAATATCTCTATTTTGGGATTGCTTTTTTCTCCTCCAAAAATAATATCTGGGTTGCCTCTGTAAAATAAGGCACTTTACACATCAGCAGGATCCTATTTTGTTGCTTGCCTGAGCTACTGGAGTGAAGATATTTTGGGATTTAGTCTTGTCACTAGTCGGAAATGGAAAACAGATTTGAAAATTCATGAAATTGATCAGATCAGCTGGCTTAAGGAAAAACAACTTTGTGCTAGGACACCAGCGTAAAGCTGCCTTCATAAACTGGAGAAATGGTCCCAGATCAATTTTATCTTACAGAAGATCTATAACATGTACATGCAGCATAATATACATGTACACTAGCTTTCCAGAGGGAATGCATATAGTTCAAATGACCACTAAAGGAGATGGAGCCTTTTATCTCCATCTCATTAGTTTGAGCCCATTCCAAGTCAGTAGTGACTGAAAGTCAATAACAGCTGATGGTTGTTCAGGAACAGGAAATGAGTTTGGTGGTCTCAGTACTATTCTGTTCTATATAGGTTCTTATACTAGCTTCATGCATTACGTTGTATCTGAGCACCTTCCAATAGAGCATTAAGCAATGTGACTAACTCTATCGTGTGTGGGTTGTTCTTTCTCTCATCCTCTTCCCTGGGGGAAATTATGTGTGCCATATAGTGTTTTGGTCTGACAAGGTATTTGCAAAAATTGTATTTATTGGTTTTATAATTGTTTTTAATGTACACGTTACCCTACGTTAAGATTAGAGAAGGCAAGGTTGAAGATGTTTTCCACTTGGCATGGAAGGTAGTGACAGAAAGTATTAGACATATATGTGACTCCTAATTAAAAAAACCACCAACATAAATAGAACTAATTGGCCCGGTCAGCAGAGAGGCCAAGGGCCACATGGTTCTGGAGACTGAACTCTCCTCCCACCCTTGAGGCATCTCTCCTCAGGAGGGCTTAGGCAGGTTGATGTTGGCAAAGCTTGTATGCCACTTGTATCCCATCCTATACTTGTTCCATTAGTAAATAGAGGACTTAATTTTTCAGGGTTGCCAGCTGAACACCCTTCAGCTCAAAATTCACTCAATAAATACACTGCTCTCAAATTTTGAACCTGGTAGCTAAAGAGCAACCTTATATAGCAGAAACCATGGGAGTTCTTCACTTTGACTGCAGGTAGCAAATCCTGGAGAGTCTCTTCGTCAGCATTTCGTGCTTTTTCTGAAGGAAATGTAAGTATGGGAAAGTCTGAGGCTGAAGAGATGTTGATCAGAACTGGTACATAGAGACGTTCTTCCATGATTTTCTTCTTGTGATATGTGGCTGAAGAGATCATACACCAAAGAAGAGGAAAGCTTGTCCACTCATTAGAGCAGCAGTCTGGCACTTGAGAGACCCCGGTTAAGTCCCTTCTCTTGCCTCAGACTTCTTGTGTGCCCTTGATCAAGTAATTTAGGATGTGTCTGCACTGCAGCCTCTACACATGTCCATGTGTATGGATGTGCCCAACTCCCCCACACCACCACCCCATATTGTCCAAACCAAAATGTGCGTCTTGGGCTGAACAGAGCCCAAGCTAGCTACCTCATCTGAGGGGTGTGGATATGTGCTTGGGTGAGCTGTGACCTGCCCCTGGACCAGCTGACTTTGCAGGGTGGCTGTTTCAAAGGTGCTGGAACTGGTCTCAAGTCTGACTTATCCTCTACTCCCATTCCCACAATTCCTTATACCCATATCTTCCTGTTTGTCTGTAATGTTCCTACTCCCCCGGTATGCACTGGAAGTTACATGCTGCAGCCTACAACATTTACAACTGAAAATGGCTACAATCCAGTAAGCAGCTAGTTGGCTAGACGAGGATGCTTAATTTTAATTAATATATGGCAGGAGTATAGCCTGGAGTACAATTTTACTCTGAGCAGCAGCCCTGGAAACATCCTTCTATTGACTCATACATTTAGAAGACCGGCGGAGTTGAGCATTGAGTGTATTGCTGTTCAGTGCCAAGAGAGAATGAAGCACTTGGACCGGAAGTACTGAGGGCAGCAACTCAAACAGTCAGGGAACACGCTCTCCACCTGCCCATTTTATTCTGAACGGGTGGCACTCTCAAGGGCCCCAGCACTGAGCCTATTGTCACCCATGTCTTGATGAACATTGGTAAGCTCATTATGAGACAGGATAGCAAGAGTGATGCCACAGCTGGAACAATGAAGATCCCATGGATAAGGCCAGGATGTGGTTCTCCATTTATATCTGGAGGATAAATTTGAAGAAGTTGTTACTAAAGATATGAGAAAGGGAGTTGTGCATGACCAGGAACTGGAAGCCCAGGCTGGTAAGTTCTGCCTTGTGGTGTCCATCCTGCATGTCCTGCAACTTTCCACTTTTTTTCTGGAGAAATTGTACTGAGGGCACTGGAAATTACTGTTGGATAACTTTCTTTCATGGAAAACAGACTGTATGGCAATGGGTATAACACAGAAACCACATCATTTGCATGGCCTGTCCCCCTATCTCCCTCCTCCCGTTCCCACCCCTCCAACTACCCTCTGCAATGCCTGGTCCAAAATGGACACTGAGGGAAAAATTATTAAATTATAACATTACTATATATTAAAGAACCATGAGTACAGGTTGTGCTAAAAGGCACAATCCTTAAAAAGTTGGACAAGTGAGATCAGTATCCCTCTGATTCCGTCCTTTTCATGGTGGGTGTGCAGGCAAATGGGGATGGGGGGAGGATTGGTTTCAACTCTGCTTGAATCAGTGCTCACCATACTACATCAGCATGGGCTGAAACTCCTTTGGCAGCAATGCTTGTGCTGAAGTCCGCAGTCCTTTCTTTATTTACTTCTTCACTGTATGATCTTCAGCTATAATTTTTGGATGTAAATCTCTATTGTACTATTGATCTTTTAAAATGGCTTATTCAAGGTAAATGAATAAATTACTTCTTTTAGTGTTGTCTTTAATGCGGTGATTTCATCTCCGTACACAACAGTGTAGGGAAATTCAATCAACACACTAAGGTACAGGAATAAAATAAATAATTTATTCATTGACCTTAATTTATTGGTGTAATTTCCCTACACTGTTGTGTACGGAGATGAAATCAATACATTTAAGGTACATGAATGAACGAATTAATTTACTCATTTACCCAGTATGAATTATTTTAAAAGATCAATTATAGAATGGACAGTTACATCCATTTTTCTAGCAGAACTCCTCATTCTATTACAGATCATATTTAATGATTTATACAAAGTGAATGAATAAATCATCTTGTTTAGTCATGTACCTTTAAATATTGATTTGATTTCCATACACAATAGTGTAGGAAAAGTAAATCAATACATTTTAAGGTATATGAATAATTAAATCATTAATTTACCCTAATTTATTGATAAATTAAAGTAAATGAATAAATTAAATAATTTATTCATGTGCCTTGATGTGTTGATTTCATTACACTTGCTGTTGGGTACATTTTTTGTAAGAGCAGTAGAGTAGTGAAAGGGTAATGGAAAAAAATCATTGTGCCATTGTCATGCAGTGACTATTCTGGGCATTCTGAGTTTCTGTACATACTCCATCCACCCCCTAGCGACTGAAAGTTTTCTAGGGGCATTTGAAGGTGATATGTATGTTCTACCTCATGTCATTGCATTGAGTTACAAAGTTTGCAGGGATTTATTTAAATATTGTTCTGAAGCAATTCTAACTTATATTAATTGTAGCTCGAGGCCAGATTTAATTACAGTATGAAGAGACTGAAGCGTACCCATGAGTGGCTTTATGTTGGCCATTCTCAGAATCAATGATGTTTTGCAAATGCAGACTGGGGAGAGTTGTTGAACTGGAGGATGAGGAGGATATCCCGAAGCCTCCAGGTGTGGTGGTTGAGTGTTTAAGACAGGTGTTTAAAAGCTTGGCATCTGATTCATGTCTGGCTAATGCTGTCCCCACACTGCATGAGAAAGTTTTGGACAACTTGCTGTTGGTGTATTGAAAGGGTTACACTCCCAAGAAAGCCCAAACAGCAGCACATGTCATCTGTGCTATGTATTGTGCTGCAGATAAGCTTGTAAGGGAGCGAGATGTTTTGGAATGTCAGCGAGATGTTGTGCAAGAAAGTTTGGAACAGGAATTGGAAAAACTAAAGTTGCAGAACGAAAGCCTGAAATGCGACTTGCAAACTGCTATAGAACAAAATGTAACCAAGGCTCAGCAGATAACAGCTTTATCCCATACATGTACAGGTGGAAGAGGAAGAGAAGCCCCTTCCAGGGCCTCCGGCAGCCCAGCCAGTAGCGATAGCAAAAATAAAACCCCTCACGGCACATACAAAAGGAAGTAAATCATCCTCTGACTGAAACTAAAAAACAGGCACTGGCTAAACAAATAGACTCTTTGATTAAGAGAACGTTTGTCTTGGCTGTTGGAATACATGGTTAGAAAACCTTTAGATCTTGAAGATTTAAGAGAACTGACAATAACTTGTGCTGGCCCTATAGAAGGAATGGTGTTGCTGGCAGAAATGGAGGCAGAGTTAAACAAAGATGACAGACATGTTGTTATGCAGAAGGTAGCCCATACTTTCTGATCTCCTATGAATTGAGAAGGACGGCTTTGTTGATAGGTCAGAAAGAAGGAGAATCTGTTATGGCTTATTGTACTAGGTGGTTGTTGGTAGGCTCTCTGGCTGAAATTAAGGAGAAACAGCTGACAGATTTAATCTATGATGGTTTAAGGAAACCTGTTAAGGTGTTCATAGGATCCTGGATGAATTTAGATCAGGTTGAATTGATTAAAGCAACTCAGGAGTCACAAAGGTTAGTAAATGGAACAGGTAGTTCTTCTCGGAAACTGATTAGTGAGGCTTCCTACAGCAATCAAGCAGGCTATAATGGCTCCAACCACATGGATATGGGATGTGATAGTTGCAATGAAATAGGACAAGGCTGAGGATGGTATGGTAGAAGACTTGGGGTGTGCAGTGGGGGATTGTTGTGAGCACAGGTATGGGCTCAACTTCAGGAAAGAGGGCAGATGTGTCCCATTTGGATGGGCAACCGCTGAAGACTTTACTAGCTGCTTTAAGTGATTTGATGGCAAGGACTAGTCAATGGTGCAGTCAGGGGTTAAGGCTGTTGATACTGTGGGAACAGGTACAGAAGATCTGCTGGTGAGTTCTTATGGCTTGTTATCCCCGGAATTGGCTCAGATGAAATTGGCAGCTCCCTGTCAGGATGGCTCCATGTTTCAGTAAAAATGCCTCGCCCTTAGCAACCCCTGTCCCCAAAGACAAATTACAGCCCCACATAATTGGTAGATCTTACATGGAAGAGCGGACAGAAGGAAACATATAATGATTGCTGGCATTAATTAATACAGGAGCAAAGGCAACTTTAAGTATTAAAACACCTGCCATGGGTAGTAGATCAAACTAAATTTGAAGAAAATACAGTGGTTTGTAACAGCATAACTGAAAAAGCTATATTAAAAGTAGATATGGCACAACTGGAAAAGTAAATGATTAATTTGGCAGAAAGGCTAGTTGTGAAGAAAGAGACTGTAAATAATCAGGTTGTTTCAGAAGGATTAAGAAAGTGAGCCTGTAAAGCTATGGCAGCTGTGGCACTGCCAGAGAATAAGTGGATAAGGGAATTTCTCATGGTTGGGCTAAAAAGAAAAGGCGGTGGTAAAGATAGTAGGGGAGAAATGTGTTAAGTCAGCTCTTCAGTATTCCTATCCAGCAGAAGCTGTTCCCCACATAAAAAAAACCTGTTGCAGGATCTAAGATCACAAGGGGTAGTAGTAAAGTGTCAAAGCCCCTTCAGCTCCCCAATCTGGCTTGCACAGAAACCAGATGGCAGATGACATCTCATGATTATATTATAAAATATAATTGTAGCCAACCTGCCAACTATAATGGCCAGAGCAGTGGCCAGGGCTAAAGGGTTCTCTGTACTGAATTTATTTGTTAATTGTTTCTTTGTTATGTTGTTAACCTTTTTGAATTAATAACAGACGAAATTATCAGAACTCCTGAGTTCCTGTTAACACCAAAGAAACAAATGCCTGAGCAGGTACAGGAGAAGATCTGAGTAGCAAATTTGATGCAAACATTGGAAAACATTTGGACAGAGAAATCGATACAAACAAAAGGAAGAGCCAAAGAAATAATTAAAATATCGATGAAAAATAGAAAACACAGTGATGCTTAAAATGGTAAACAAAGGTAAAATAAACTCTATATAAAGAAAACCCTTTCCAGTTAACAGTTAAGAATACAGCCAATCCCGTGGCAGTTTTAGTAACCATTCCGGATGGAGATGTGTAAAAACATTCCGATCAAATTTAATTATACTTGCCAAGGCACTAAATATAACATTTTTCAGAAATTAATGCCCAGTATGTACTAACCTATAAGATCTGGTCAGAGGCCTTGTGTGTTTTGTTTTTGCTTGCTTCTGTTTTTTCAGGTTAATTTATAAATTTATGGAAGCAAGAAGTATGCTGTCAAATTTGCTATGGCTTGTTGGCGATGTGATTACTAGACCTGTCTGTGCTACAGGATTCCATCTGAAGAATAAGCCAGAAGATTAAGTTACTTAAATTTCAATACAGTGAGCACACTTCTTAGGGGCACAAGCATAAAAACATGCTGTGTCAAACTAAAGGTTCACCTAGCCCAGCATCCTGTCTTTTAACAATGACGAATGCCAGGTGTTTCAGAGAAAATGAACAGAACAGGCAATGATCAAGTAATCATTGCAGCCCATTCCCAGCTTCTTGCAAACAGAGGCCAGGGACACCATCCCTGCCCATATTGGCTAATAGCCTATATTAATGTATCTCTTCCTTTTATTTAAAACCAGCTGCTTAGCAATCTTAATTGGTAATCCCTAGTTCTTGTGTTATAAAAAAAAAAAGAAGTAAATAACACATTTACTTTCTCAACAACAGTCAGGATTTCATAGACCTCTATTGTATTCCCCTTTAGTTATCTCTTTTCCAAGTTGGAAAGTCCCAGTCTTGTTACCCTATTCTTATACGAAGTTGTTCCAGACCCCTGATTATTTTTGTTGCTTTTTTGTGTGTGCTTTAGTTTCAGATATGACTGTTGCACATTAAGTGAATGTTTTTAGGGATCTATACACAGTGATTCCAGAACTACTTTTTGGGGGTGGTGGGGGAGTGTGGTAGCAGCTAATTTAGACCACATTTTTTATATGTCTAGTTGGAATTACATTTTTCCAGCGTGCCTTACTTTGCATTTGTCAGCATTGAATGTCATCTGCCTAGTCACCCAGTTTTGGAAGATCCTTTTACAACTCTTTAAAGTCTGCTTTGGACTTGACTATCTTGAAGTTTTGTATCATCTGCAAATTTTTGCCAATTCATTGTTTGCTTTTTTTTATATATAGATCATTTAACAGTACTGCCTTTTCTCAGTACAGACCCCTGGAAACACCACTGTTTACCTCTCTCCATTCTAAAAACTAACCAGTTATTCTTGCCTGTTGTCTCTTATCTTTTAACCAGTTATTGATCCATAAAGGACTTTCTCTGTTATCCTATAACAGCTCACCTTGCCTAAAAACCTTCCATAAGGATTCTATATCTTTGTTAATCCTCTCAATGAATTCTAGTAAACTGTTCTTTACTATAATTTCTTAACTGTAAAGATGAATGTATATTTCTTCGGTTCTTCTATATTAGCTTTATTCTTCTTGGGTGTTCCAAGGTGCGAAGGAGACCTTAATCACCCAGTGGCCTTACTGGTTGTGTAGTAGGCTTTCTGCTTTTGATATACTGTCAGTACAGGAAAATCTCAAAATCCAAAAGCAGCCTCCAGGTTTAATTCTCTGAGGAGGGGAAAGTTTTAAAAAAGCTTTTGGAAAGTCTAAATTCCAATATTGGGATAGATAATGGTGCAGATTGATCAAAGGCCTAGCCAGAGTAAACCTTACTGTGGGCAACAACTTGAAGCCAACCTCTGCAAAAAGTCCTGTACAAAAGTCATGTTAGAGATGTTTCCCTGGTAATGTTCACTCTAGCAGCATTTATTTCACTAGGATCAAAGGGAGAAGAAAAAGGCTAAAAGAAAGCAAAGTAAAAGGGAATAAAAGAAATTTCTATCCAGACAACTGATTTTCCAGTACAAAAGCTCTCCACAACTCAATAAAGGAGTATCAAGTTGCTAAACCCAATAAAGGAGATGATAAGAAGGAAGAATGAGGAAGATGGGGAAATCTGGTACTCTGTGGCCTGGACTACACTACGCGTTTAAACCGATTTTAGCAGCGTTAAACTTATTTAACGATGTACCCGTCCACACTGCAACGCTCTTTATATCGATATAAAGGGCTCTTTAAATCGGTTTCTGTACTCCTCCCCAACAAGAGGAGTAGCGCTAAAATCGGTATTACCATATCGGATTAGGGTTAGTGTGGCCGCAAATGGATGTATTGGCCCTCCCGGGCAGTATCCCACAGTGCACCACTGTGACCACTCTGGACAGCAATCTGAACTCGGATGCTGTGGCCAGGTAAATAGGAAAAGCCCGCGAAATTTAGATTTTCATTTCCTGTTTGCCCAGCTTGAAGCTCTGATGAGCACAGGTGGCAATGCAGTCCCAAATCCAAAAGAAGCTCCAGCATGGACCATACGGGAGATACTGGATCTGATCGCTGTGTGGGGAAACAAATAATGTTTATCAGAGCTCTGTTACAGAAACACGAAATGCCAAAGCGTTTGAAAAAAAATCTCCAGGCTACACAGTGCTGCATGACAAGCGTAATGGGAAGCCAGAGACTCAAATGGTCGCTCATTGGAGGGAGGGGGTACTGAGGACTTCCAGCTATCCCCAGTCCAGCAGCAGAGTCGTCCGAAAAGTATTTGCATTCTTGGCTGAGCTCCCAATCTGTCTCACCAACGCATCATTGTCGGCGATAAAATGGTTTCAGGGAATAGCTCCTCAATTTACTCCCCCCCACCACCACGTGAAAGAAAAGGGAAAGAAATCGTTCTTGACTTCTTTCAATGTCACCCTATGTCTACTGAATGCTGCTGGTAGATGCGATGCTGCAGCAGTGAAGCGCAGTATTCACTCCTCTCCCCTCTCTGGTGCCGATGGTGCAGTAGGACTGGTAACTGTCCTTATCAACCCGTGAGTGCTCCTATGCTTGATAACTGCTGAATACCCCTGGCTGGCCTGAGGTGAAGCCGGCCGGGGTGGAGGGGGGTGCCTGGGAAAAATAGGAATGATTCCTGATCATTCCCAGTAGATGGTACAGAATGGCTGGGAACATCTTCATCTACAACTGGGGGCTGAGCCTCAATCAGCCCCCTCCTTTCCTGTGTAAAGAAAAGATTCTGGACTGTCATAGCAGCGGCATGCTGGCTTCTCTCCCCACACTGCTTCATGTCTGCTTGGACTGTCATAGCACCGGGAGGCTGCCTCCCCCTCATTTTATGTCACTAAAACTCGATGTTTCTTATTCCTGCATTCTTTATTACTTCATGACACAAATGGGGGGACACTGCACGGTAGCCCAGGAAGGTTGGGGGAGGAGAAGCAACGGGTGGGGTTGTTGCAGGGGCACCCCCGTGAATGGCATGTAGCTCATCATTTCTGCGGGATCTGACACAGAGCACCTGTGCTCTCTGATACACGGTTCTCTAGTACACTTGACCCATATTCTAGGCAGGACTGACTCTATTTTAGAAACCATAAAGGAGGGATTGACTCGGGGAGTCATTCCCAGTTTTGCTTTTGCGCCCCCGGCTGATCTCAGCCAGGGTACCATGATAGTAGCAGACAGTACAGAGGGACAGATAACCATCATCTCATTACCAATTTACCCTGGCAGCAGACAGTACAGAACGACTGATAACCGTCTCTGCTATCACGCAAAACAAATGAATGCTGCGTGTTAGCGCTGGAGTATCACCTCTGTCCGCGGCACTCAGTACACATACGGTGACTGTAAAAAAAAAAAAAAAGCTGAACGGGCTCCATGGTTGCCGTGCTATGGCGTCTGCCAGGGCAATCCAGGGAAAAGGGCGCGAAATGATTGTCTCCGTTGCTTTCCTGAGGAAGGAATGAGTGACGACATTTACCCAGAACACCCACGACAATGATTTTGCCCCATGAGCCACTGGGCTCTCAACCCAGAATTGTAAGAGGCAGGGGAGACTGCGGGAACTATGGGATAGCTATGGAAGAGCTTCCCACAGTGCAACGCCCTCCAGAAATCGACGCTAGCCTCGGACCATGGACGCACACCGCTGAATTAATGTGCTTAGTGTGGCCACGTGCACTCGACTTTATACAATCTGTTTTATAAAACCGGTTTATGTAAAATCGGAATAATCCCATAGTGTAGACGTACCCTGTGGTAACAGAGTCTGTCGTTCTCTTTGAGGCCATAAAAGGCACTCAGGGAATGTGGACATTTCATGTACCAAATAAGGCATATATTTCTGTGTGGGTACAGGGATTAACATCCAAGCTATTAACAAAAGAGTGGCAAGAAACATCAGAAAAACAAACTTGAGTAGTTAAAAGGGAATATAATCCACCTAACAAAAGGTGTTTAGGGACCTCAAGTGTAACAAATGGTGCATATGCATTGGAGGCCAAAGTATCCCAAGCAATTAATCCCAAACGTGGGGAATTGTGGGACCCACCTACACCACATAAAGAAACTCTCAGACACACGAACACCATCAGGAAAAAGCACCCAAAAGAATATATAATTCAAGGGGTTTGGGTTTAAAATAAAACTAAAATTCCAGCCATAAATATAGGATCAACGGTAAAATTGTATAACATCACTGAGAATATGGAAATGTGTCAATGAATATGTAATTGGTGCACACAGAACACATGTTTATGGGGGTATGGTAATAAATCTGTATTTAAAGTATCCAAACAAAATACCCTGACATAAATATGCTTTAAGATGCCATACCTCATGTGGGGACAATACGTAATATATGGGAGAATAAACATGCATTAATATAACCAAATCAACATAAGAACGTCACAATGTTCCTAACATATAAAATGGTTAATTCCAGATTGTAATCATAGTGTATATATAAACAACAAATCTAAATGTACAATTTCTGTAATCTTAGTCCCTAAGAAGTGGATAATCAACAGTCTGTCACAGAATCACCAGGCTAATGCTCTAAAACTGCTCTCTAAAAAGCCAGGCAAAACCCTGGTAAGGCATACTTCCCCTCACACCTTTTGCTGGGGCAAAAAAACCTAAGTGGTCTTGCCCTTCCTGTGTCCGACCTCGAGGCATTTGGCATCCCCTCAGTGAATTTGCCTGGGCATGGCTCCTGGGGAAGCCACAGGGCCTGCACTTCAGCTCTGTAGTCAGCTGTAATTCTCAGCCAACATTGTAAAATGGAGGGTTTATTAATTAACAGATACACAAAGTGGAACAGACTTGTTGGCATGGGAATTGGTAACTTTTAGCCAAGTCCATCTTGGACTCCCTGCTTCTCTCCCAACCACAGACTGCCCAGCTTCTAGTGACTCAGCCTCCAACATGCCCATTGCCCCTCCTCCTGGTCTTTGGCTCAATTCCCAGGCAAAGTGTCAACTGGTCGCATCCCCCCTCCTAGGCTTTAGATTATGAAGAGCACCTTTTATAGCTTATGTCCAGGCAACTGGAGTAGCCTTATCTGCCCCCCAGGGTCTTAGCAAGTCACATGCCCTTGTTCCTACCACCTAAGCATTAGTGCAACACACAGAAAAACTAAGGCAGCACACAGTATTTATGCAAAACAGTCAAAACTCACATAGACTCACTTACAACAAAAAGTGTACCAGGTAATATTTGCCAGCACCTAAAAAATAAAACAGAGTATTATAAAACAGTACCAAAAGGAAATGGATGATGGTAAATACCCAAAGTGAAATGGAAACAAATAATAGGAGCCCAGTAAAAACAGGGCACCTTAATCGCAGAAGGAAACTGGAATTTGGAATGGAAAGAAGGTAACTTCACCATGAATTTACAGTGGAACAATGGTTGGTGGGGATTATATAAAATAAACAAAGATATATGCTGGCGTCAAAAGGAAAAAGATAATGTAGTAATAAATAACCTGGTTTATGGACCAAAGGATGTGGTGTACTCATGGAGAGATAACTCATTTCCAATATGAACAATATCAATGGCAACCTCAGATAACTAAAACCTTTATGACTTACCCTAAATTAACATTGCCAAATTAAGGGAAATAGAGTGAAATAATACAGATTGGGATATGAAAATAAAAACTAATCAAGACACACTAGACCAAATAGAATAGTCAGCTAGACACTATAATATCTGTAAAAGGTATGCTTGCTCGAAAATACAAAATTGTTGAAAAAGCTGTAGAAAAAATAAAATCTCAAATGTGTACTTGGTATAATGTTGTATGTCAAGTAACAGCATGATATGGAGTTAAAAGGGCAATATTATTTTAAATTTTTGAAACTGCAGTATTATTCCTTGTATGTTTCTGTTTTGAATATCAGATGTGTAAGCAATATAAAAAAAAACTGCAAAAAAATTACAAAATTCAGTTGTTCAGTTATGCTACTAAAAATGGTAAGATAATGCTTTAAGTTTTATAAAAAACAGAAAAGGAGAAACATAGTCTACTATTTAACATACAAATTGTGGGTATGATTGATGCGATATTACAATTATCTTTGGTAACTGAATATCCAATGGGGGAACTTTTGGGATGGTGTTGAATTGCTGTGGCCATACTGAACGAATGGTGTGAGAACATGGCTTGACATGACTGAACTGTGAAAGAGGATTCTGGGAGCAGAATCCTTCTCTTAGCATCAGGCAGATGGCAGAGGTGAAACTGATTGGCTCCATGCTGCATGTATGATCAATACTGATGTTTGAGTCAGCAAATAGGTCCACTTCAAGCAAACAACATGTGTAGAACATCCTGAGTGGAGCATGGGCTAACTGAGGCTTCTCAACCCAGTTGAGGGACATAACATAGGGGGCTGAAGTGAATGATTGATAAGGGAGTGAATGTGGGGTAATGTTAAGTTGGCACCACCCTGCAGTCTCCTCCTAAAAATACCAATTAGGTAAAAATTAGTAACCACACACCCACTGGACATGTTTTTAAAGATATGTAACTCCTTTGAGGAAAAAGAGAATAAAAATCAAGCAAATTAAATTATTGTTGGAATTCCTTAATTAATGCTTAAAGAAGCAACACTGCTAAACAGAGTAGCCAAAACTCTGCTCCATGGGCTCAAGTAGAACTGTGAACCAGAGGGGTCTCAAGGCAGCCAAGGCCTTGCCTGAAGAGAATCCAAGACAGGCCAGAAGGCTGAGAAAAACAAACAAGAAGAGAAGAAGCCGTCTATAAAATTGGTAACCACCTTCTTGGTTTGCCAAGCAGGAGCTGCATGAGGCCAGTGCAGGGCCTGTTTGTGTATTTTTTTGAAAGAGAGAATGAAAGGGGAATGTATAATCTTAATGTATAGCTCTTAATGTCTAACACAGGAGTTATGTGCTTGATATAATCCTTTACTGCGTGTGTAATTCCTTCTCAATAAAGTACTGTACTGTGCATTGAAAATAATTACTGTGGAAGTTTTTCACTGGTATGACAGTAATCTGCTTGTCCAGGAGCCAGTAAAGATCCATTTCAGGGGTAGTAGCGCCCACTGTTTTCTACAAAATTGAACCCTTTTTCCAGGGTCCCTGACATTAGGGTATGGTTTCATGAGCCATGACAGGAAGAGATATGCAAGGTCCTCCAGAATAACAGTTGGCACAGATTGACTGTTCATAACAGTACCATTCGTGTGGAAGAATGTCCCTGCTTTCTCCTTCAGGTACAAGCCACAGTGCCTTAGAACTCTGGCATCATGTGTCTTTCCTATATTGCCAACGTTAGTGGTCATGAACCTGCCTTTGTGCTTGACCAAAGCCTTGAAGAACAATGGAATAGTACCCTTTGTGGTTCATGTACTCACTTGCCCCATCTGATGGACAAACCATGGGCACGTGAGGGCCATCAGTGGCCCCGCCGCAGTTTGGGAACCCCATCTTCTGAAAGTCAGCTCTTATTTCAGGCACATTTCTTATGTCCCCGGGGCAAACCCCAGTGTTAATAGCAAATCTCCACTACCACACCCCCAGCAGTTGACTTGCCAACACCAAAAAGGTTCACTGCAGACCTGTAGCCGGCTGGGGTAGCCAGCTTTCACAGAGAAATAGCAGCCCACTTCTGTTCTGATAAAGCTTCTTTCAATAGACTGTTCTTACACAGGAGTGTTCTTGCACGATCCTCCCATAGATCCATGTGGGTCTGTTTTCTCGTGCCCAAGTTCTGGAGCCACTGCTGGCCATCCCAAGAATGCCGCACAATGTGATCCCACCACCCCATGCTAGTTCTTCTGCACCAGAAGCGATGCTAAACCCAAAGGGGATTCCACATGACCACAGCAGCATTCCTCATGCCTGTGCAATCTGTTGTGACTGAACTGTCTTCATCTCCCAAGTCTTGCTGCCTTTAGTGTGTCAGAAACTGCTCCTGAAATGCTATCCAGTATCTCCCCTAATGTCTACCCCACTGCATAAACATTTTACTCTGAAGAAGGAGCAGGAGCTGCTCATCCAATAGATCCATGGCTTTGACCCACTGTTAAATGGACAGAAATGAGGAGTGACCTCATCTGGAAGAGCCACTAGTAAATGTGAAGGCAGGAAAAATCTCTCTTCCTCACAAGGATCCAGGAATGACAGGAACATACTACCCACAATACACCACCACAAACTGGTTCCTAGAGTGTCCGCATCTGATGCAAAGAACCTGCGATATGCTCCCTAAAATCATAGCGCTCAGCTTGTGTCCCTAGCGTAGCCATGTGGTTGTGGATGAATAGGGTTCCATGCAAATATGGACTCTAGGGTGGATTTGCCTGGCTTGCTCCTGCATGCACATGATCCAAGGGCATGAACATGCACACAGTGCAGACATACCTTTAGTCTCTCTCTGCCTCCATTCCCCCTCTGTTTAAAAAAAGGGGCAGGAATAATAGTATTTCTCTACTTCAGAAGGGTGTTGTGAAGACAAATGAATATGCTCAAATACTATGTTAATGGGGGCCATATAAGTATGTAAGATGGTTGGATAAAGAAGGGAAGGGGTGAAAGAAACAACAAAGGAGAACACAACTCTTCCATATATGGGTTTCGCATTCAGAAAGGAAATCCCTATAATAGTATAAATGTCCTCATGCTTAAGCAATGAGTGGGTTGCCTGATAACCCTATATTAACACTCAAGTCTTACTGTCTAACGGATGTCTTGCTCTACGGACAGAGATAGTAACAGGCTAGTAAGGGGTTGACTCTTCCCTACGCCCTTTCCTGTCAAATAATAGATTCTGATCAGTATGCATAAACACCTGCAATATTTGGTAAAAATCTGTCCTTGGTCTGCCTGATGACAAGATCACATACTTAGCTTCCAGGCCAGTAGGCAAAATTGAATGATAATGATCTTACATGTAGACAGACACACATCTTGGTATAAAAGTGGCCAGTTGTCTCCCAATCTGTCAGGAATAACGAGAAATGTCAGAGGACGAATTTTCTCTGGAATTCAGCCATGATGTCAGATGATTGGTACCTCTCCTGTTAGAAATGTCAAGTGTCTGCTGGTTTTCCTTTGACCAGCAATACTCAACACTCAGCCTCACATTCCAATCCAGAGCAGCAAGTCTATGAAGCCCACCTACACACATTATCTTCCCCTCACTACTGGACCAACGTACCCAGGACCGGCTCTAGGCACCAGCATTCCAAGCATGTGCTTGGGGCAGCACTTTTCAAGGGGCAGCATTCCAGCCTTTTTTAACTTTTGCTTCGGCGGCGGCACTCTGCCCCCCCCCCTTTATTTTATTTTTTTTGCTTGGGGTGGCAAGAAACCTGGACCCAGCCCTGAATGCACATCCTCGCTGTCTTAATTGTAGAGTCCCTTCCTTCTCCTGCTCCAGGATCTCCAGCTGCTGACTGCAAGAGACAACAGTTGTCTCTTGTATTCTCATGTAGCAGTCAGTCATATTCTTAGTTCTTTTATTAATGAGAGAGGCAGACAGATGCCAGGATGTTGAAGACAAGTGAAAGCTGTGTCTGTTGCCTGCTTGAAGAGAGTTGGCTTTTATCAGCATCACTATGTGCCTGCCTTTGTCCATGGAGAAGCTTCTTGTGGATTTTTGGAACAGTCTGCCCATCTCCTGAGGTACTTTCTGTTCCCAATCTCTCTGGAGTAATTTGTGCCTTGTGACTGACAATGTAGAACAGTGGGTCCAACCTTCTCAGTCAGTAGGCCAATATATTATTTCAGTGTGCCAAGGAACCACAGCTCAGCTTCAAGCTGCCTTTCCCACCCCACCCTGTACCCTCTCTAGCTCCTTCTCTCTCCTAAGTTCTTAATCAAATGCAATTTTTCTTCTTAACACAGTCTCCCTTGAGGGTCACAATTAAGAGCCTTGAGGGCCCCAAGGTCCAGAGGTTGAACACTTCTGATGTAGGGAAAGGTGCTCAGATAATGGGATAAATAAAGTATTAAAATGTCTGAGTCCCTGTCTCCAACAGAGGTCACATCAAAGAGCCCAGAAGCTAAGGTCATGGGCCTAGGATGCCTTGACCCCTAAGAGGCCAGGAATCAAGATACACAACTACCTCACTACTGCTTTCTCTGCTATTGAAGTTGTCACTAACAATAAAAAAAACAGAAGATTTTGTTTCCGTGACCTGGTGCACACTATCTCTCTCGCTCGCTCGCTAGTTACTTTATTTTTTTAATTGCATCATAAAACCTATTTGTAGTTAAACAGAGCACTGTAGGTCTGTCAATATACAAACTAACCTTCCCGTTTATTATTAAATCTAAGCAAATAATTTGAGACTAAATTCTTGGCCTTTGGGAGACATCTGGAGGGAAGGAAAATTATGAATTAGTTACAGCTTTTTTAAATTACAGTGACAAGTCTCTGAGTTTCAATCACTGCAACCTCACTCGGGGAGTTACACCAGCATAAAACTGATGAACACAGCATGGATGGAATTGTATCGGTGTGAAACTGGAGAAACGCAGTGATGAATCAGCCCTTAGGGCCTCACTCCTGCAAACACTTATGCAGCAGCTTAATTTTACACGTGAGTAGTCCCACTGACATCATAGGAGCCGTGGACAGCTGTGTGCAGATGGCACCAGCCACACTCCTTCCCACTCCTAAAATGCCCTCTTTCTGTCCCAGCATATCTCTTGCATCCTGCACTAGGAGTAGAGGGAGAAAAAGGAGCTCCTTGTAGTCAATGTCTGCGGCCATATTTATGGTAGTGTGGTCACCCTGGGAGAAAGGAATCTTAGTTCTGTATTTCCTGGTTTGCTATATTTGAGGGTGTTTTTTTTCCTGGTTTGCTATATTTGAGGTTTTGTTTTGTTTTTTTTAATTTTTTTTTTTAACTTTTACATCATTGTGATGTAGAAGGCAGGGAGTGAGTGTGGGGCAGCAGCAACTTTACCTCATGCCTTATCAAAACTCTTTTGTGGGGGAACAAGTGTCTAAGTAATGTTCTTGTAACATCTGATATAAAGGGTGTTAAACCTAAGTACTGATTCAAATCTACTTTATGAATGTGTCATGAGGAACAAACTGTTCCCTCATCCACAGAAGTGTTCCCCTTATGTTAAAGATGGGGTGATAAGGAAAAGCTACTGCCATTTCTGAACATAAGAGGATTTCAGTCTTCAGGGCTATCTATTTATCTTGGTTACTTACATGTCCATATGATGGGATGTTTACCCCCCATAGGTGAACAAGGTTTAATGGAGTCTGACAACTCAGTGACCCACCTGGCTGCACCTGGAGAGTGTTTGAGGCTTGATTTGTTATTAGGCCCACCTGAGGAGGAACTGGGTCTTCATACAAGGAAGGAGTGAGTGACTAGGGAGTCTAGTAGAAGGATCCAAGCTAGAGAAACTCAGGAGATAGGGAGATCCCTCTCTCTGTAGGAAGGTAGGCTGAAGAAGGCCACAGGGATGGAATTAATCCCTGGGGTTGGCCCTGGAAAGGGGCAAGGCACAGAGAGGCAGTCCTGAGGGCAGCGTTATAGTAAAAATGGAGTTGGGAAGACCTAGGGAAAAGCCTGACTAGGAGTCAAAGGAGGCTGTATTAAGTACAGGTTGCAAGGAAGCAGCCCCAGTGGCTCAGACATAGGAAGTGGCCCACAAAAACAGTGGAGCCCAGAGCACAGGGTGGGATGGCATTCCTGTACCAGCCTGAGGAAGGGGCATACTAGCTTTATATAAGGACTATGAGCTGAGCATCAAGGATGGGTTGAGAACTAGCTAAAGAAGTCTCTTTTGTATAGGGATTATTTGTTGGGCTTTTTATTACACCAGAAGGGGTGGGACTAAAATGTCACCTGGCTGGAGGGTTAATTTGGAAGAAGAGGTTCACCACCACAGTGATGATCAGCAGGGGGTGCTAGAGGACACAGCACTGCTATGCCCCACTCTTCCACAGGCCCCCATTACCAGAGTATCAGCCTCTCACAATCTTTAATGTATTTATTGCCATAGCACCCCTGTGTAGGTAAGCCCTGCTATTGTCCCATTTTAGAGGTGGGGGACCCAAGACAGAGAGGCTAAGTGACTTGCCCACAGTCATACAAGAAGCCTGTAGCAAACAAGCAATTGATCCAGGGTATCCAAAGTCCCAGGCTAGTGCTCTTGCCACTGGATCATCATTTCTCTCATTAACTGGTGTTAATCCAGTGAGGGAGAGATTCTCATAGATATGAGAGAACTGGTTGTAATTACATAACAATCCTGTTCTCACAAGATTTCCCCCCATAAGAGAATTTAGAGAAGCATACAGGTGATGTGAATCTTTTGAGGTTCCCTTATCCCTCCCTTTGCACCAGTTGGAGTAACAATAGCAGCTGTGTCAAGACCAGATCTACCAGGGATTTGTGCAAACTTCCCATTGACATCAGTGGAAGATTCAGTGTGGATTGAGAGGGTTATGGAGTTTGGGATTTATAACCCACTCACGTATCTGACAAAGTGGGTATTCACCCACGAAAGCTCATGCTCCAATACGTCTGGTAGTCTATAAGGTGCCACAGGACTCCGTCACTTTTTACAGATCCAGACTAACACGGCTACCCCTCTGATACTTGAACTCACTCCATGAATCATAATTTAAAGATGGAATTCAGGGCTCTCCACTGAAGGAGTTTGACAGTCTTGGTTTACAGGGAGTCTAAACTGATGTAAACTCTGCCTTCCTCCACCTCCTTCAACATGTATGGTGTTCAGCTTAGACTCCCTTAATGGTTTAGTTTAGACTCACACTTACCACTGTGCAAGTCATCTGCATCTTACACATACACGTCCATGTCATTGGAGGTTTTTAAGAACAGGTTAGACAAATATCTGCTGGGGATGGTTTTGGTTTACTTGGTCCTGCCTCAGTGCAAGGGACTGGACTAGAGGATTTCTTGAGGTTCCTTCCAGCTTTACGTTTCTACGATTTCATCCCTCTGAATTTGGTCCTCTGAATGTAAGTGAATCTAAGGGAGTGTAAATTGATGTAACTCATGCCTGAGGAACCACAGGGAAACAAGAAGTTAATAAGTAAAGCAACTACACAGACGGTATCAGAAGGTGGAAGCTAAAGCACAAATGCTACTGTAACCCGCACCTCCTGCTCCATGTAAGCCAAGTTAGACTCCCCTGCACATGGGTAAATGGGTGTAAGTGGATCTAGGGAAGTCTAGCTCAGTGTAAGGGAGTCTAAAGTAGTGTAAGGAGATCTGATTCCGCTCACATACCAGTGTCAGCCAGAGCAGACTCAGGCCTAGGGGAATCTATTTTACAATCACCTTACATATCACCTGAACTTGGCCCACAAACTGTGTGCCTTGGGGCGAGAGTAACGGAGCAGTTCCATCAAGGCAGCTGCAGGATGAGAGCGATTAGGAGAGGGAAAACACCTCATAAGATGCTGAATTCAGTTCTTCCAGTTGAATGCAGGTGTCTGCAAAATGTATTCCCGGATGCGTTAATAATTGATGTGAGTTCTGCTTCTTGGATTCGCTGCTCCGCGCAGTAGCTGAACCTACGGCGCTGGGGGTGGATCGGGCGGGTTTTAGGACCCACGAGAACCTTCTTGAGCAGGAGGTGGGAATTCTTCTATAAGCCAGCAAGAGTCCGAGCCTTAACATCAGAGCTGCCGCGGAGCGCGAGAGCGAACGAGCGAGCTCCGCGCTGGGAGACGTACCCAGGACCCAGTAGAGTCATGGATTGTCTCCCGCCTCTGGCCAGCCCGCTCCAGCTGTTGCTATGGCTAGTCACTCTAGGTGAGTGAAGTCACTTCTGCCCCCCGACCGCGCAGTGTCCCTCTGACGGCCAGGCACCAAGCCCCCTCCCGACTTACTTCCTGCCCCCGCTTTCTGTTAACTTTTAGCCATGGGGAGCGGACATCAAGGGGAAAGAAGCCGGCGATGCCATTAGCTCGCTCCTGCTGGCTAGCGACTGAAATGCCGGAGGGGGGCAGTTTGAGGAGGGCTGCGGCTGAGGGAGGTGAAATGAAGCCGTGGAAGGAAAGGTGCCTCCGGGGGGCAGAGAGAGGCTGGGCCGGGGGCGAGGGCACAGCTTAGGGGCGATGCAGTGTGGCGGGGAGCGGTTCGGGATGCGAAGGGGCGGCTTGGGACTTCCCACTCGCTGCGGCGCTCAGGCTGAGTTTCGCAGGGAGTCTCTGTCTGTGGTGCGTTGCCAGCTTTGGTACCGAGCGGGAGGGACCAAACCGGGGTCGGCGGGGAGCTGCCAGGAGAGAAATGGGGCGGGGGCAGCGAGTCACGCCACGAAAGCCTGGAAGGACAAGGCTCCGGGTGTCTGCCAACGCGCCCTGCGTTCACGCGGTGCAGGAGATACAGCCGGGAATGCAACTGGGGACGGCGTCTGGTCGCTGGGGCTGCTGTCAAGTGAAGTAGCTGTGTTTCCTAGCCTAGTACCTGATCTAACTTCCCCGGGTGGGGGAACTATTGTTTTGCTCCTGCAAGGGGCTGGGTTAGGTCTTTGCTAGCTCTGGCTAAGTGCTAAAGAGATGTTGCATTTTGATTTGCACTGGGCCATTCCAGGCCAGCGGCTTGGGAGCAGGTTTCAGCACTTATTGAAATGGAGACTTCTGCTTACAAATAGCCTGGGCCGGGCCATCTATCTGTTGTGTTTCTGGCTATGTGCCGCAGTTGGTCCCATTGGGAAGATCCCATAAGTTGGCACACCCGTTGTAAGCAGAGCTGCTGTGTATTTCTTTCGTCTTCGGTTGCCTGTGGTCTGATTCTTTGGTTGCCTGTGGTCTGATTCAGAGCCATTGAGTCTTGTTTCAGTCTCTGCTTTTGGTGCAGTGGTTTTCAAACTGCTGCCTGTGATGAAATTATATTTAAGTTTTCTTATAGTGCCTGTCCGTAGGCTCCTAATTTAAAGGGTGGCTGTCCTAGAAAGAGGCAGATAAGAAAGGTGTGTTTTTTAGAGGGCACAAGTAAGGGAGCTTAAGGTAAACAAACATATAGTTTGTAAGCTCTGTTCTGCCATATGCCAAAAATATTCTCAATTGTCCAAGAAGTGACTGGGACAGAGAGAGGTTTAACCGTCTTAGTTGCTTTTATGGGCTTCAAAAGGGTGTAATCTGCCTTGGAGAAGGAAGATCCTGAGACTCGGCCATTGTTTCTTTTAGGGCCTGCTCCTGAGGGAGTCATGGGGAGTTTTGCTGATGGCTTCAGTTGAAGCAGGATCGGGCTGTTCATGGCCACTTGTTTCCTGCTGGATTTAACCACCATAAGTCCTGGCAGTGAAGACAGCTCCAGCCCCATGCTGACTTTCTGCTGTCTGCCTGGTGAAATGTACATTCCTAGTGGGCCATGCCCTGAATGGGCTATACCAGTGTCCCTCTCTTCTGCTGGGTTGAACTTTCAAAGTGCTTGTGCTTGGGGGGGGCAAAAAGCTTTAAAAAAAAAAAGCCCAGAAAATCATATGGCAGAAAAGAAGCCCAAACCAGGGTGTTGCTGGGGAGGTACATTAGTCAGACCGGGGGAGGGGGAAAGAGATCTATGCTATCTCTTCAGGGGCCAAAGTGGAGGCTATAGCCCCAAACACTGCTGGGGAGGGCAAGAGGAAACCAGACAGAATGATTGCCTAGAAAAGAGCCTAATTTTTCATCATCCGTGGTGTTCTGAATCCTCCCTGTTAGCAGGTTTCTCCTTGGAATTCCATGAAGGCCAAACCCCTAAGGAAGACTGGGTGCTGATGCACTCTCTTGATAGAAAGCTGAAATGCCTTGTCAATAGAATTACAGACAAACATGCCCTAACAGAGCCTCCCATTTCTAATGCACTGTTTGCTCACGACTATACCATGCAGTCATTTTACAGCTGGAGGAGCAAGTGGTGGCTTACTGGTTATGGCTGCCGCTCTACGCTAAGGTTGCCGAAACTCTTCTGTTCAAACACCTGTTTTCAACCCTTTCTATTATCTGCAGTGAAATTTTTATGGGATGGGATTTCTCAAGTTTCATCTCAGATGAGAGAAGTTTTTTGGGTGGAAGAGTTTGAGTAACCTGTCCAGTCGCTTTTGACTTGTGCAACATTAGAGCAGTATTGGAATTAAGAATGTGCTGTTACTAGGCATCTCCTATCAACTTTCATTTCTTAGTAACTTTCTACTGGCAGGAGCCAGGGAGCTTTTCATGCTCTGTCTTTTGGGTTTGTCTAAACAAGAAAATTACACTGGTTTAACTTAATGTGGAAATTAAAATGAGTTTCCTTAAATCAGTGCAAACCCCTGTGTGGACACTCTTATTTCAGTTTGAGTCGCTTATTTCAGTTTTGCTTAAGTTGCTTGAGAACAAGTTTGAGTACCTGAAATTAAACCAGTGTAACTTTCTTACAGAGATAAGTCCTTTCTCTGACATCTCAGGCATTTAGGTGTCTTTCCTTCCTTTCGCCTACCTGGAGGTGAAGATGCTGTGAGAGGAGGTAACCCTTTCTCCTTCCTATTGTGGAACAGCCTTCCTTTTATTAGTCCCTCAGTCCCTTTTGTGCTACCTGTAACAAAGACAGGTTTGTGGTTTCATTAGACCACTCCACTAGTCCCAGGCCAGGACAGCACCAAGTGATCCTTGAAAACTGTCTTAGAAGGAGGAGGATCCAAGCTCCCTTACTAAATAGCAGGCTGTCTCTGGATATGATGTCCAGCTGGGGATGCATGGTAGCAGGCACTGCTAACAGCACTGAAGGTGAAGTAGCTGAGGGAGAGTGCCAGTTTGGGATGCCTTGAAATGGAAAGGAACAGATCTTTAGGCATGACGATTGAGGAAGTGGAGGGAATCTTTAAAGTACAATGGAGCAGGTCAGGCTAACTGGAGAAGAATTCTGTTTTCAGGGGAAACTCGGGAAGGTGTGAAAACAGGGGATTCTCAGCCTCTTATGCAGGGAGGACACATCCAGCAAACAAAGGCTGGAAAGAGGGTGGAACAAAGCAAGGACTCACATGCACTGTTTTAAAGTCTTCCAAGTTAGAAGACAGATGTGGCCCTTCAACTATGGGAGGCAAAGTCCAACCATTTGTCCATGCTCCTCCGTTCATTACATTGCTACAACACCGTGCTTGCCGTTCACTTAGAAATGGGGAGATTCAGTCAGAGCAAAGGATGTACCAGTTCAGTGACATCACCCAAACTGCATACTGTAAGTGTGTGTGTTTGCAAGCTGTTTGTATATGTGCCTAGCGATGCATGGTGTGCTTGTATATGTATGTGCATCTACATGCTGTGTGTGACCTACCTGTTTTAGATGTGCTCTATCCTGTACTATGTACTTGCATTTGTGTGCAAGTTCTTGTCTTCAGATTGGAGTGTGTGGCAATTATATTAGTGGTTGTTTTCTTTCCTGGAAGGGAACTCTTTTTTGTAATTCCATGTGGATCATGGCAACATTCCTTCTGGCCCCAGAAAAATAGTAATAGAAACAAAGATAACTTGAACTTTTCTTAAACTTTCAGTGAAACTCAGAAAAAAGTGAGGGAGAAGAGACAGATAATCTTCCTGGAAACAGAAATAAACAGAAGGGAAAGTAGAGGCTAAATTCTGATCTGATGTAAATTGATGTAGCTCCATTGACTTGAATGGAGTTACGCTAACTTGTATCAGCTGAGAATCTGGCCCTAGATATTTAAAGACCCTTGATCCAAAACTAAAACCTACTTAGCACAGTATGATTCCTGACCCAAGTGCTGGAATCACAGCAGGAAAACCACCACATTGATTACTGAACTAGACCAAGCTCACAACCCTTCCCTGCACCTGAGCATCAGTTCCTCCCCTCTCCCTCCCATTCATCTTGCTCCCCTTCCTGTCTCCTCTCCCACATTACAGCACTGGGTTCGCTGTTGGCATGACAGAACCTGTTGGTGCAGAGAAACAAAAGATGGAAAGGAATCCTTGTGTACAAAGCATCAGATAGGTGAAAGGTGTGAAAGCAGGGCTGCGTGGAACAGCAGAAAACTTAAATCTCATATGAGAGATGTGTGACCACAGATATGACACATGGCTGTATGGGTTGGAGGGGAATTCAAAGCCAGATAGCCAGACTGTGACCAGTACCTTTGAGGGTGCATACTGGATGAGGGTGCAAGGAACTTTCTCTGCCCCATGCACAGAGGTCAGCCCCAGCCAGAGTCTAGGATCAGTGCCTACGTACATCTTTGAAAAAGAGACAGTGGAGGTGGGACCAGAGCCTTGCACTGAATAGTGGAATTGGCTGACTGCAGGGTGGAGCGTACTTCCTAATAAGTGGCATGCCCTGGGCTAGTGAGACTCGGTGATGCCCCCTATTCAGGGCTGTAACTTATCTGCATAATCAGATCCATAATGAGCAGGGCCGGTGTAAGGATGCTTCGTCCCCTAGGCGAAACTTCCACCTTGTGCCCTCCCTGCCCCTCCACACTCCTGCCTTGAGGTGCCCCCTCTCATGGCAGCTCCGCCCTGAGGCAGCCCCCTCGCCCCAGCTCATCTCTGCTCCACCCACGAGTATCCGAAGCACGCCGTGGCTGCTTCACTTCTCCTGCCTTCCAGGCTTGCAGCCCCTAAGCTGATTGCCACCACAAGCCTGGGAGGCAGGAGAAGTGAAGCAGCTCACCCCTGGCCCGCCTCCTCCCCCAGCACGCCATCACTGCTTCTCTTCTCCTGCCTCCCAGGAGGCTTGCGGTGCCAATCAGCTTAGGTGCCACAAGCCTGGGAGGCAGGAGAAGTGAAGTGGCCACAGCGTGCTAGGGGAGAAGGCAGGGCAGGGGTGAGCTGGGGCAGGGAGTTCCCCTGCTTGCTGCCTCCCACCTTACTTACTGCAGACGGCCCTCCCCGCGCTCTCCTGCTCCGGCTCCCTCTGCCTAAATGCCAGAGGCGACCGGGATGGCCGAAGATCCGGCCGCCACAGTCGCTGCTGAAGAAAATGGTGCCCCCCAAATGCCAGTGCCCAAGGTGACCACCTAGGTCGCTTAAATGGTTGCACTGGCCCTGATAATGGGGACTGGGTCACAGAGACAAATAACATTGGCTTAGTGTAGAATTAAGGGAGATGGAACAGCCACTTCCATCAGCAAGAAGGGAACTCTTAGTCCAGTGTCTATCATAGAGAAGAGCTCTGACTTATCTCTATTGAATTTCCAGGCCAAATAGAACTCCATTAAGGAGTTGGTAGTGATTCTATATTTGAGCCTTCACGGTAGAGTTGGTTGAAAAACATGAAACTCTTCACGACCATTTTTGTCAATATATTTTTCTCACTTCTAATTAAAAAAAAGGATGTAAAGTTTCTAACCAGATTTACTTAAGGGGAAGAAACCTTAATGTCCTAGATTGTAACAAATAATACTAAATGCATCTATTAGAAAAGGTGGACATTCAGAATTAAGGTTAATAATTTTTTAGAAGTAGGAAAAATGTGGAAATACAGAACTGAAGTAACACAAACAACCTGGGACTTTTCTGTTCCCACATCCCAACTCCTCTTCCAGGTAGAGGTAGATCCATATCGGTCATAAGCACCACAGATTTACAGCTAGTGAGTGTGTGAAATCCCTTATCCCTTGGCATTTCACCCAGGAATGATGCCTATTTGTATGTGTTAATCTACCTAGTTGTAGCATAGAAGGTCTATCAGAATATAGAGAACAAACCTGTGAGAGTATATGGGGCTTAAGATGTCCACAGCTATCCACTGTTTATATTAAAAGTTTGAAATGGTAAAATTCCCACTTACAGGCAGAAGGGAATAAGATTGGGATGGGGCTGGATGGGTTTTCTGTGTGTGTGTAAAAGTTTAGATGTTCCTCTCGTTAAGGAGAACATTCTCTGAGAGTATAGTTTGCATACACATAGATGGTGTGTGACACATTGACTGGTATACTGAGTACGAGACAAAGAACGGGGTTCGACTAACACAGCTTATGCTGTTGGTGTTGAAAAATGAATCTTATGCCTGCACAATATTCAGATTTAGTTGAGGATGTTTGAGTACCTTGACTTTGCAATTCCATCCTTTCCTGGGTTTGTTTTCATTGTAGTTATTTTAACTTTAATCTTTGTTTCTTCTAGACTTCCATTATTTGTGGTTTTCCTTAATTTTTCACACTAAAACATTTTTTGGGTCCTCCCCCCTTAAGTAGTTAATGCATGTTTGCGACTGTAATAGAAGTTCAACAAACTTCTTTCTTGGGAATTTCCTTAGGCTTTTAAAAAAGGTATTTTAAGATTTGTCCTCTGACATTTGATTGTGGTGCTGGTTTATGGAATCCATGTCTCTGCATTTGTAACATTTTTAAAGCACATAATTTGCCACATGAACACTTTCATGCTTTATATACCCTTCAGAACTGCTTCACATGTTGATAAACTCTGCAAAACTGTGGGTTTGTAATCTCCATAGGAGCCTGGGCAGCATTTAAAATTTCAGATCAGGAACTGGCATAAAGATTGGCACTTTAGCTATAGATTTTTAAGAAGTCATAGTAGATCGTAAAGTCTACAAGCCATGATGCAATATTCACACCTGGCAACAAATGTTTGGAGGTGTTGACCAAGGATTGTGGTGGAGACTCCATCACTGACAACTTGTAAGTCAAGACTGGATGTTTTTCTAAAAGCTCCGCTCTAGGAATTATTTTGGAGAAGTTCCATGGCCTGTGTGATCACAGTGGGCTCTTTTGGCTTTGGAATCTAGGAATCGGCCTCTATCTTCTCTCATTCAATACATCCCACTCCAGTCCCAGGACCAGGAATAGAACAGAGGAATCCTCACTCTCGGCCCCTGCTTATGAGACCCAACTCCACTTCCGGGAAGAAGTTTGGCTAAATATGTATTTTTCAGAAAATTATTTGCCACAATAAATTGAAAACATTCCCCAGGTCTAGTTATAAGTGAACAAAAAAGTTATGAGAATTTCCCCAAAAAGTAGTTCTAATTTTTCTATGTCTGATATCTCAGTTTGTCAATTCACCTCAAAAATAGAAAGGCAAAACGTTTCTGGCTACAGACTCTCTGCAGTAATGGGTACAAAGGAAAGATCTGAATGTTCTTCCCCACCACCCTCAATATTAGCATCTTGGTATCAGTTTTGCATTTATTTTTGCAGACTGGTGCTTTGACTATCTAGGTAGTTTTAAAATACATCCATGCAATGAAAATTCATCTCTACTCAAGAGCTGTAATCCATTCACTTCCTGCTACCAAACACACATACTCACCCTTTCCTTTTCATGCTGTTCTTGCTGCTTCAAGGCTCTTAGAAAATAGTTTCTGTTCAGTTGCCTATTTTCATCTTTCATATGCTGTTCGTTTTCTCTGAGAGATCGGGGGCAGTTTTTCCACTGCAATACCAAAATATTCCTGTCTTTTTTCCAGGTCAATGTGGAAAACAAAATCTGTTTAATTTTTTTATAATACTGCCAACTTCTTTTGGATCCCATTTCTGTGCCGATACTGGGAGCTGAAAAGACGTGGAGGGAATTCATTTATTTCTTCCATATTTTTCCTCCAGAATCTGACTCTCAAAACTCAACATAAACAGTTAACAATATTTTGACTAATCAGCTCATTATTACTTGAGTACAGATGTAAGTGAGGTTTAGGGTGACCAGATAACAAGTGTGAAAAATCTGGACGGGGGTAGGGGGTAATAGGTCCCTAGATTAAAAAAAAAAAAAAAAAGCCCCAGAATATCGGGACCTCTGGTCACCCTAGTAACATTCATGTTAATATCAGAAATGGTTACATCCACCTTATCCTTTCATAACTACTGACATGAATACTATTGTGATTATATCAACATCAGACAAGTATCAATTTTAGTAACATTTATGATTGTATTCCTGTTTTCTATGAAGCCTCAGTAGAAGTATCGTGTATGCCTGTTTCAGTGTATATGTTTGTCATTAATTTACAGACAGTGTTGTAGGACATCTTCCCCCCCCCCTAGTAAATGTAGACATTAAAATGTAGAATTGCTGACTTTTTCCAATGGACTTCCTAGAGATCATAAGGGTAAGATTAGTAGTGAATAAACCTCTTCATATTTTCAAAGTTCAGGCTACAGTCAGTTAAACACTCAAACATTCAGATGCTCAACTACTTGAACCTTTTGATTTTGCAAAACTGACTGGGAAATCTGAGAATGAGCTTTCTCATCAGATTTCCAGGACTTCCATGTGTGATTGTAGCCAGAAATGGCCGAAGAAGCATCTTTTTAGTGGAATTCTTCTGATTTTTGGTCCCAGCCAGAGTTTGGACATTTAAAAATATTAAAAGGAAAAGTGAACCACTGCTAAGATTTTTTTGAAGCATTTGAATAAGATCACATTTGATTTGGCACATGTTGGATAACATGTGAAGGGTGTGATTCTCATTTTTCATGAACAGGTTCACCAAGCTCTAAGATAGGAGAAAAAAAGAAAGTGCCCAACTGGCTATTCCAATTCCATTCCACTGTGGGGAAACAAATGTCAGATATGAAACTTGTTACAAATTGATGTTGGGAGGTTAGTGTGCTTGTCAACATCACACAGACAATTTAAAAAGCCAGCAGTAGATATTTTTCTTACTATTGGGACCTGAACTTGTTTCCATGGGAGTTGATAGCAAAACTACCATCAGGTTCAGTGGGTGCAAAATCAGGCCCTTTGCCTTTTAAGCTTATATTGGATTTTAATTAATTTTAAAGAAATACAGAGAAACAGTAGATTCACCAGACCCCACAGAGCCCTAAAATAAGAAATGGCTTTCCTTTTAGCCCCATGGCTGAAATAGGTAGCTGTTTTCATGTTTGACCAAGTCACAGAGAGCCTTTTGGCTAAGTAAAGAAACCTTTATGCAGCTGGGGAGTGGATCAAAGTCTTTCTGAAGAGAAAGGACAGGACTAGATTTATCTCCTTAAAGAGAGGCAGCCAAATAGTTTAGGGCCTAGGCTTAGGTTTTGTAAACAAAAGGTTTTATAGACTCTGTTCACAGAAACTTTTCATGATTTTTGAAAAACACATCAACCATATTTTAAAAAACAAAACAAACCCTTAAATATTCCTTTCTAGAGACCCCAGTTCCAAAGGATTAGGCTGGTGTTTGAGAACTAGGAAGTGGAACTGAAGACCTACTTAGTTTCTCTTCATGAGCTGAGTGAAATGTAAAGGCTAAATAAGTAGCATAAATGGTGATGGAAAAGCAGTACTGGCCAGCTCCCAAGCATTCAAGAGGTAATACACCAGCCTCTCCACCCACCACCTGCCTCCCAAAAATCATGAGATTGGCTTGAAAATCATGAGATTAAAAATTGTTTGTGCTTTCTGGGTTTTGGGCCTTTTTAGTTTTTGTTTTCAAGCTTTCTTCAACAATCCTGAAGCCCTGAAACTTTTTTAAACAAGGGCTGTGATTTTTCATGTAATCACCTGACTCCAGGAGCTGGGCCATTAAGAAAAACACCAAATGTCATGAGACTCATGAGAGAATCATGAGAGTTGGCAGCACTGAGGTGATAGGTAAAACTGAAAGAATTACAAACCGTACAGTGTTACTAAAAGCACATGTAGGGAACATTTAAAAATCAGCCTTTCCTTATTGACCTCACCTAAAGCAGGGCAAGTGAACTGGGAAGAAGCACTATCTAACATTTAGAACAGTAGAGTGAGAGTCAGGATTCCTGGAATCTGTTCCCAGTTCTGCCACTGAGTTGCTATCTGATTTTTGGCAAGTCACTAAACCTCAGTACTTCAGTTTCCCCATCTGTAAAATAGGGACAATACCTTCTACCACTTGGGGGTGATGGGAGCCTTAAATCCTTAATGTTTGTGAAGAACTTTCTGACCCTCCAAAGCAGGTGCAATATACAGTGCATAGCATCATTACTTGTTATATATTTTATATACTATGCTCTATTATCTATTGCAAAAGTAACCCTGAACTCAAATTCAAGCAGATACTGGAATATTTTACTTTAAAATGTGTGTTTTGTCATTCTTGTTTCACCATGTACCTTCTGTTATGGATACAGGGTTTCAAACACATTTCCCCTGTTACACCTGCAAAGGCAATAAGCATCTCTTTAAAGACTCTCTCTCCACATAGCTAAGGTGCGTTTTTGTTCTCGTGACACTCTGTTACATGCTGTGCCTTCAGGATAGCAGATGTAAGCAGTGGTGGAATTTCCACCCATTTCAGTGGTGACCCAACACTTTCCATGCCAGTTCTGCCATATATGACTTTCCATTAATCTTCCAGATACAGTTTCATCTGGAGGCACAGGGATTTAAACAAAGTTTAGCAGCAGGAAGAGCAAGAGGGAGAACACAGCTACAGCTGCTAGGGATGGGCTTCTAGGTGAAACAGCTCTGGATGCCCTTTCAAAAAAACAGGTGTTTTGTCAGTGCTGATTGCTCCTCCTTTAAGGAAGCACCCAGCTCTGGTGAGAGAGCCAAAAGCTTGGATTCCTCCTCATTCTTCAGTGAATTCAGTGTTGGGTCTTGGAACCCTTCTACTAAACCTCTGTGCTGTCCCTCACTGCAGCACATGGCTTTGCAGTTCTGCCTCCTACTCCTGCACTGTTCTTGTTGCCTTCTGCTGTAGCCTGTTCTCCCACTGCTAGTTTGGTGTTTCTGTAACATGGTGCACAGGAGTATCTAGCAAGTCTTCGATGGTTAAGCTTATGTGACTGTGCCTAGTTATCATTACTCTTCCTCAGTACATGTGTGTAGGTGCACACCTTTTCTCCTTCTTGCTTCACTCAATCACAGCTGGCTGGATCTTTAAAAGAAAGCAAGGCAATTACATAGTGTCTTCATGCTGTTAAATTTAAGCCCAGATTCTTTGGCAGCAAAAAGGAAAATAAAATACCTTAAAAAGGCTACAGTCTGCTCAGTATGTGAATGTTTGCGGACACTGCTTATGCCAGCACAAGACTCTAGCTGTGATGCAAGGGAGAAGTTGAAATCTTGGCTGCCAAATTCTTAAACTCCCTGCTGAAAATTTTTTGTTCAGTTTTTACATTCCAGCTTCTTAGTGTCCTCTGAGTGCTTGTTTGATTGTTTTACTGCACTGGAATCCAGCTGGCATCCACAGGCACAGCTTTTAGGAAGCCCACATTGGGAGTCTCAGCTGGATATTATGGATAGGAACACATATTGCTGGAGTTTTGGCTGGCACTGTTGGGCTTACAGTGAGATTTCAACTCATGTTGTGAAGAAGATCCTAGTGTTTGACTCACCTGGGATTGACCAGGCACTGCTGTGAGGAAGATCACAGTACTGCACATTTGGCCACCTTCAGTTGGCAAGGAAACTATATCCCTTTCTCTCAGGCAGACCTGGCCACTGAAACAATGCCTTTGGTGGCCCCAGGCTGGATTATAGCTGGGCACTTCAATTAAGTCTGAAAAGCCACATGGAAGTTTCATCAGGACTAGCATGCTGTAGCTTTCCACCTGACAGGGACATATCAGCAGAAGCATATCACAGCAATGTCTGAGATGTGAACTGGCTTTTCAGCAGACTTCAGATTCACTTTATGATCCTAGTCGAGCTATGAAGCAGTCATGGACAGAGATCTGGTGACCTTGAACTATTACTGTCTATACAACCCTCCCCAAAATACACTGATCCACGGGGATACTATTATGGTTACTCTTTCGGGTGCCAAGGAATGGGCATTTCTAAAGAGAACTCTTGGCCATGACCAGTGCTTGAAGTAGTCTGAAAAAGGTAGGGAAACTGAAGTAAATTTTCATGTACTCTGCATACAAGTCACAATTTCTTGTATACATTTAATTTTTAGCTCATTGAGCTAGTTCTACTTGTTTTTTAAATGAGGCAACAGGCCTCATACAAATTATTAAAATGAAATACATCCTGGGAGCTTGCGGGAAAGGGGCCTAGGGGATGCAATGAGATACAGTGGGGTTGTGGGGACTCTTTGGGAATAGGGGCCTGGCAAGTGCAGTGACATTCAGTGAGGTTGGGGTCTCTGGAAGACTGTTTCAGCAGGGTTAGGAGTCTCGGGGGGCTGGGAGTGCAGTGACAGTCAGTGGGGATGGGTGGGGGCTATCCTAGGTGTGCTGCCTCTGCCCTTCCATCCTTGCCCTGTCCCTTCCTGCTGGTCTGGCTCACAGCCTGTCCCTACTAGATGCTTGGCAGCCAGCAGGGGAGGGTCCAGGCCTCCCTGGGTTGTCCATGTCCCCTCATGGCTTCTTCCTGCCTCTCCCCAGGTTCTAAGTTGTGTTGCTACCACATCTGCTGCTCCCCTAGAGACACAAGCTCTCCTGTGCATGTGATGGACAGGTGGATGGGCCAATGAGCAGGCAGTGGCTGCCCAAGGGGGAGTGAAATGGAGGTCTGGGAACTGTCAGAGGCTGCAGATCTGATAGAAGTTCTGCACCCTTCAGTGATCCGGCAGCACTAGCTGTGGCATTTCCCTCCCCCCTACTTCCCCAGAGGTGACCAGGCTGAGCCCATGGCTCTCGGGTCCGCCACGCACATTGCACCTCTTGGCAAAGGCTGTTCCTAAACAAAGGTCACTTCAAAAAAACAAAACAAAACCCTCCTTCAAACTGTTCCCATCCCCCCCCCCCAATGCCTGTCCCCTACATCTTCCATAGGATTCTCTCCGGCCTGTGGAGGGAGAGGAGTTAATGGTCTTGTGATGGGTATGTCCTGTTCACAGTTGATGAAAGTTAACTGGAGCCAGAGAACAATTAGTGTATCTGGTTGTCCTTGGCCCAGCTGAAGATTGAAACCCAGCTGGGTGGTGAGCATACAGGAGGAAGGCCCCATGAGAAGAAAGTATCAGGGAGAGAAGGGAACAGCTCCACAGTCCATCTGTGGTTGTCAGAGAATGCAGGAAAGGCCTAGAGATACAGATACACAGTAACTGCAGGGTGGGACTGAGGGAAAGAGTCTGAAGGAAGCCCAGGGCGGAAGAAGTCTGAGGGAGCAGGCCTTACCTGCTTGCTACAGAGTCTGGACTATAACCCTGAGAAGAGGGAGGGCCTGGATTTCCCCACTAGTCCACTGGAGAAGTGGTATGGAAACACCATGACACAAGCAGGAGAAGGATGACCTGAGTTTGGAGCCAGGCCTCCAGAAAGACAGCCCTGGCAGGTTTTGCTCTGCACAAGGGAGGGAGGATAAACCTTCAAAGCCTGGGAGGAGGTGAGGAGTCTGTAGAGGAGTGAGCCTGGGTAGGTGTGATGAGTGATGTCTAGTTTATTAGACAGTCTTTTTTATGCTGGGAGGCAGGGACTATGTGTGCCCTTGTGGGGAGGGGGGAGTCATGAGAACAGGAAGATCACCACAGTGAGTGTTGGAAGATGAAAATGAGTTATGCCATACCCAGCTGCAAGTTCATTCCTTGACAGGGCTGTTTGCAGACAAGCAATGTGGTATCCTTTTTAATTACTGTGCCAGGTTCCTCGATATGGCACTCATAGGTGCCATACAAAGTCCTTAACTCCCACCTGGCATTTACAGGACAGTGTGATAAGCAAGTTCATGTTGCTTAAGATGAAGCTCACATGGTGATGGCAGTGCTGTGAGCTGTGGTGTTCTACGAAAGCCCTTGTCCTGCTGAAGGCCATGGTTAGCCCTGCTAAGAGACTGAGGAAGTGGTTAGCATTATGTCAGCTTCCCTTTCCCTGGGAGGAACTGTCGCATGCTGGAGCAAGGTTTATAGCCAGGGTAGTGGAAGCTCTTGGCTAGAGTATCCAAAGGCACCATTCACTTTGAAATATGCATCCAGGTCTCTCTTTGCAGATACTAATTTGCTAACTATAGCTCTATTTCAGATTTTGTTATGATTTGAAGAGGCAAAATCCAGGTGTTGGGTGAGCAGCCAAAGTCCAAACATGATAAAAAGCATGGGGGTTTGCAGGATGACAGACTCACTAGATATAATGAAGCCAGCATGACAAGGAAGCCATGGTTGTTCAGCTAATTCATTTCCATCTCTCTAGTGTGTGCATGGAAGAGTTTGGGACTCTCAGGTTAAGGAAACCTCTCCGTCGTGCCTATTTGCTGATGGATACCTCTTCACCTTGCAATGTGCCTTTGGGAAGTGGCACTACACAGCTGTGCTGCCCCTGAAGCAGAGCAAGGCCCAAATTGACTCAGGCTGTCTACACTGCCACTGAGAGGTACGATTCCCCGGCTCTCTGCAAGCTAGCTCAGGTACAAATAGCACAAGTGTAGTCGCAGTAGCATGGGTAGCGGAAGCATGGCTGAGCCGTGCCAAGTACAAACCTGCCTGAAACTGCTGGGTATGTACTTGGCACAGCTCAGCCATGCATCTGCTGCCACTACCTGTGCTGCTGCAGCTACACTGCTATTTGTACTTGCACTGGCTCAGTGAGAGCTAGCACATGTGGACGTGAGCAGAGGAATTACATTTCTAGCTCCTAGTATATACGTACCCAAAATCAGTTTAGTCTCTGCTTGCCCCTTACTTCGGGAGAAGCAAGCTGTGCCAGCCCTTCCCCTGGGATAGTTTAGTTTATTTCCCTCAATAGTCTGGCTCAGCTTATGCTGAGTGGTGCATTGGGTGGCAGAGCCAGGGCTCCACCCACCAGGGATGCTGGAAGAATTTTTATAGTGAGGGTGCTGAAAGCCATTGAACCAAACTGTAAACCCTGTAGATGATGGAAGCCACTTCAAGCCAGGGGGTGAGGCAGCACCTCTAGTTCTGGCACCTATGCAACTCACTCTGTCTCAGCCTGCCCACCTATGTGGGATAGGGAGCAGCAGCCAGTGCTGGTTCTCCCTCATGCTGTGACCTGCAATGCAGGTTAACTCACACAGGAGAGTAAAGGGAACCTTCACATCTCTTCCATCCCATTTGGGTGGGATGGCTGCCATCTTGACTGACACACTGGAGATCTCCAGAACTAGAAGCATGAGCTGCTACTGCTGGAGCTAAAGAATCAAGCCTCTGTAGCCAGGGGCTTTAACAACTCATCCGCTGTGATCAGCACAGAGGGGGACCTGTACCGCACACTCTCCCATGGATTATATGGGCCCATAGGCTAGGTCACACTTAAGCGCAAAGGAGTCTGTCAAGTTCTAGCTTCATATACCCCAAACATTTTTATAAAGAAATGGCACCCTTCTTTTTAAATGTCCAGTTCTGCATAGTGGGGATTGCTGGGGTTTCTTCACCAGCAGCGAACACCTTTCTGGACATAGCTAAAAGAGTCAGAGAAGGGATAACATTTTGCAGGAACAATAACATGATATGTAGCCTCTCACATAAGTCCCCACTTAAAACATTGCTCAAGCCAGCAATGACTGAAAGCTGATTGCCTATGTAAAGAAGCTGGTAGCTTCAGACGATTTCCTGGCAAGCTGTTTCCACAAAGCATGGAGTGTGTTCTCATGCAATCTGCCTTGTCAATCCTGATGATTCTAAACAGGCTTAGGAAACACTTAAGAGGCTGAAGGATTAGCAGTGGAAACTGATCTGGACTGCAGCAACCACTGTCTCATGCCTTGCAATGCTGTGCTCTAGTAAATGTTGGTTTGGTTTGTTTTTTTGATTTTGTTCTTGGAAGAAACAGTGCTGAGATGAGCTGTTCAGAAAGTTGAACAATAATTCTGTCTTTCTCTTATTGTTTTGGTTTCTCTGTTTACATAGCACATGGTTACAAAATACCTCCAGAAAAAGTCAACTAGCAGGAGCCTTTCTCTGGTGCCTGCAAACAGAGCTGTTCAATGCTGGTGGGAGGGGTCGTCTCCAATACTCTTCCTTTTTGGTGCCATTTTGCTTTTTAAGAGATAATCAATTCATCCATGGTCTGAAAGAGAGAAGGAAAGTTTTCCAAGAGTCTTTGTTTCTCACAGACACTCATCCTGTGTTCCTTGCTCTTTGATGCTCTCTCACTGATTTCATGCTGGGGTTGAGGGCTTTATGTGGCATGCCCAGTGTTATGGACTCAAGGATCTTCAAGGGAAATGACACAAGCAAGGGGCCCATGTTTTGGAATGGAATGGATCAGATCAGCACTGCTGCAGTCCAGTTTACAGTCGGTTCTCACTAAGTCACTGAGTTATCCACAGATATTTCTCTCAAAGTTGTTTGAATGTGAGAATCAGAGGTTGCCCAGGTATGCCTCAGTGTATGTTATAAAGAACAGAAGGAGGTTGATCATATTGCAACTGCCATGTGTCCTTGCAGAGAGAGCTTTTTGGAATCCACTGTAAAACTTTTCAAAGTCTGAAGCCCATCCTTGAGATGGGGGGAACTAGAGGCAATAAATCCGAGGCACTCATCCCGGGGTTACACCCAAGAATTTTGTTCAAAAAGTAGAATAAGGTTTTCACACCAAATATCTCATTTCAGGAGATCTCAGATTTGAGGGGGTGGTAGTCCCAAACTCTGCCCACTGATCTGGCTTCTCAGGTGAGCAGGACATAAAGTGTCAAAATAAGATGGTACACTCAATAGATTGTATACCGGTTCATCGGGGTGAAAGTAACTGAGGACCCCTACAGGGAGAGGGGGTGGCTCTGGCCCCTGGAAGGGGTGGGGCCTCAGGCAGAAGGGGTGGGGCTGGGGGGGGTCAGCATCCTCCAGCTAGCCCTTGGCCCGCACCACCTGGGGCTCCCGTGTTGATTTAAAGGGCCTGGAGCTCTGGATGCCGGGGCCTCAGGCCCTTGTAAATCGCTGACCCCAGGGAGCTGCTCCCTTTGGTCCACCCTGCACATCGGTGGCAGGGGAGCAAAAGGGGTAGGAATGTTAAAGTGCTGCAGGCGCCTGTGCTGCAGCAGCACTTTAACTTTAGTGGGCCCACTAATGAGGGTGTGGAGAGTGCAGCAGCATTAAAGTACTGTCATAGCAAAGGACCATCCTTAAAGCACTGGCACAGCAGCGCTTTAATGTCCCTGCCCTTTTTTACTCTCCTGTCGGCGGCTCTGCCGGTACGGACCCTACCAGCAGGGCCGCCAACAAGGGAGATGTGGGGGGAGGGGAGGGGAAGGGGCAGCAATGTTAAAGCATTTAAATGAATAAGAGTAATTCTTACCTCTGGGAGCTAGTGTTTCAGGCCACCTGCAGACTTGGGTTCACATTTTGAAATTTATCCTTTACATTTAGATCCTGGAGCGTATGATAGAAGCCGCTTAACAAACTAAGTACCAGCTTGCGAAGCTGCCATGAGCTAGTCCAATTTGATCTCTGCCTTTTGGTGTGTGCAGAAAGCCCCAACACCAAGGCTCTGTGACTCGGTATGACTTATGCAGGATTCTCTTCCCACCATGCTAATCACCCTCCAAGTTTGAAGAGAATTCTGTTTCTACTGTGGAGCACACTTAATCCTGGGAACTTCTGTAGTACTGTAGGTATGTCTCAACCCCAGCTTGGTGAGGGTAGTGCCCTCAGCTTGTAAACCTCTAGGACCAGTTTAACCAGGATGATTCCTTCCCCCTTGGTCCCAATAGAGCACATTGAGCTTGAGTTAGGCCCTGTCTACACTGGCAAGTTTCTCCACAGTAAAGCAGCTTTCTGCGGTGCAATTCCTGAGGTGTACACACTGCCAAGCCACTTAGTGCACAGAAACCGCACAGTTGCAGCGCTCTTAAGAAAAAACACTCTGAGAGGCGTACAACTTTCTGCACTGGGGGTACAGCGCTGCAGTGCCAGTATAGACACCCTGGTCGATTTACAACGCTGCAATTGGCCTTTGGGAAATGTCCCACAATGCCTGTTCTTGCCTCTCTGGTCATTGGTTTGAACTCTACTGCCCAGCCCTCAGGTGACCAACTATGAGCCCCACTCCTTAAATTCTTTGGGAATTTTGGAAGTCCCCTTCCTGTTTGCTCAGTGATGCATGCAGTGGACTTAGCACATCTTTCCAGGTGACTATTCCTGCTTCATGCACAAGGAGATTCCCCAACTTTGAGCAGTGCCAAGCCGCTGGACCTCATCAGCATATGGGGAGAGGAGGCTGTCCAGTCCCAGCTGTGCTCCAGCTAAGGGAATTATGATACCTATGGACAGATGTCATGATGCATGACAGAAAGGGGCCATGACCGGGATGCACTACAGTGCAGGGTCAAAGTGAAGAAGCTGTGGAATGCCTACCACAAGGCATGGGGTGCAAACAGCTGCTCTGGTGCTGTGCCTACGAGCTGCCAGTTCTACAAAGAGCTGGATGTGATATTCGGTGGTGACCCCACCTCCACTGTGAAGGCCACTGCAGATATTTCAGTGGCTCGCCTGCCAGTCAAGAGTGGACCAAGCCAGGAAGAGGAAATCTTGGACGAGGAAGGGGAGGGAGACCTAGAGGCAGAGGATGACTCAGAGGTCAGAGATGCATACAACCAGGAGCTCTTCTGTACCCCAGAGGAGGCTAGCCAGTCACAGCTGTTGGATCTTGGCGAAGCACGAACAGCAGAGGAGGCCCCTGGTAAGTGGATTTGATTTTGGGAATTGCTGAAGAGTTGTTGGGGGCAAGAGGGTTGCAGAAAGCAGGCTTGTCTGTATGATGTGTGTTCCACATGCCTAGTCCGAGCGGTGGAACAGGCTGTTGATTGCCTCCCTCACTTCATGGGAATCTGCCTCAGATCTCCAGGAAACTCTCATGGAGATACTGGGTAATTCACTGCCCCAGGTTCTTTGGCAGAGCTGCTTTGTTTCTTGCCCCATTAACGGTAACTTTCCCACACCGTTGTGCCATCATGGGGTAGGGGTGGGATGAAACCATTGCTGCCCACAGGCGAGCCACATAAGGGCCTGGGCAGAAGCTGCAGTCTTGCATTGCAGCCTCCCTTGATTCCCTGCTCACCCTCAGTAGTGAGATCTTCCATAATCACATTCTGTGGAAAATATGGGGACAGGAATGATTATCAGGCCCCCTCTACAGTGCTAGCTCTCTCCAAGAGCCACGTGCCCAGTGTACGGTTGGGTCCAGGAACACTAATTTTACCGTGCCCTTGTGGCTACTCACCATTTGAGGGTCTTGTGGCTCATGTGTGCTTGCCTGGGGTCAGCCAGTTAGTGACAAGGTGTGTGAATACTGGTTGTGTTTTAAATCATCAAATCAGTGTTGCAGTATTGTTTGCAACACAGACTTCTGTAAAATGTTGCATTGAAACTTCACAGAGCTGACCTTGGGAGCCCAGCCCCTCTCTTTGTTATCACTGGTTGAACGGCTGCGCAGAACTAGAAAGTGGCCATGAAGAACCAAGGAGGACTTTCTGTGTGACGTTATGTGCACTCTGCTGCTGAGAAACAGGAATTGAAAGAGTGGTGGGACAGTGAGGAGAGAGACTGAAAGGCAAATGCGGCATGCCAGAATGAAGCTACAAAGCAGCTCTTAAATGTTGTTATGGAGCGACAAATGGACACGCTCCAGGTAATATTAGCACTGCAAACCTAGCAGCTCCACACTCACCCTCCCTTGCAGTCACTGACACACAACTCTTCCCCATGCACCCCCCAGGCACAACCAACACACTGATCTACCTCCTGGCTCCCGTCTGTACCCACAGCATTCCACTCCTCTTCTCCCATCACAGTCCAGCCCTGTGGACTTCCAGTACCAATTGCACTAACACCCATCCCTCTGCAGTTTGACCCTGATGAAGTACAGTACCCACTGCATTGTGCTGCAAAGGAGAAGGTTGGATACGATCCCTGGACATACACAAATCTTTAGCTGTCCTGGGACCCCACCTCCTTCTGAGACCTTCCCTTCCCCCATCCTCATCAGTGTTGATGTGGTTTTTTGTTTTGACTCTCTCCTCAGTTGTTCATTGTGTGTGTGTGTTTGTTTGTTGGTTTTTAATAAAAGAATTGTGCTGGTTTGAAAGCAATCTTTATTGTATTAATTGAAAGCAAACAGAGCCCTGCAAAGCAACAGATAGTTATGTTAAACCTTCATATTGCATTGTCTGCACCAATCATAATCTCCTCTTAGCATTACAGGCACTGCACTCCCAAGCATAGCAACAAATATTAGTGGCTTTCAGCTTCAAATTGCTGCTGCAAGATATCCCTGATCCTTATGGCCCCACGCTGTGCCCCTCTAATAGTCCTGGTCTCTGGTTTTTCAGACAGCCTCCGGGCGCTGAGCCTCAGCAGTCCAGCCCTAAATGAAGCTTTCACCCTTCCCTTCACAAATATTATGGAGTGTACAGCATGTGGCTATAGGCACTGAAATATTGTCATCGGCCAGGTCCAGCTTCCCATATAGGCAGCACCAGTAGGCCTTTATACGACCAAAAGCACACTCAACAGTCATTTTGCATTTGCTCAGCTTGTTGTTGAACTGCTCCTTGCTGCTGCCAAGTTGCCCCATGTATGGCTTAATAAGCCAGGGCATTAAGGGGCAGTGGGGTCTCCCAGGATCACAATGGGCATTTTGATTTCCCCTATGGTCCGGGAAGAAAGTCCCTGCTTGCAGCTTCCTGAACAGGCCAGTGTTCTGAAAGATTCGTGTGTCATGCATCTTTCTGGATCAGCCTGCGTTAATGTCTGTGAAATGCTCACGGTGATCCACAAATGCCTGGAGAACCATTGAGAAATAGCCTTTCTGATTAAATGTACTTGGTGGCTAGGTGGTTTGGTGCTAGAATTGGAATATGCATACCGTCTATCACTCCTCCAGTTAGGGAATCCCATTTGTGCAGAGCCATCCATAATGTCACCCACCATTGCCCAGAATCTTCCTACTTAGCAGCAGAAGAGGAAGAGATGATCTGTTGGATAGCTGCCCAGAGTGCACTGCTTCAAGTAACACTGCAAGTGGTACAAGGGTGAACATGCTATTGTGTGGGCAGCTGATGGTGTGAACACACAACAGCAGTTTCCCTTCAGTGCTCTCTGAGCGGCACTGTAAGTCTCAGTGTTGTAACTCAGCCAGTGTAGACATAGCCTTAGTGTCAAATCTCCCCTCCCTCCTAGGGTTTGACATCATTGATAACTCTGAAACCGTAAGCAATAAAACCCGCACCTTAAGCTTCTGCTTGGCAGACTCTGCCTCTTTCCCTTTTGTGTAAAGACCTAATCCCTTTCCCTTCATAGCCTGGATGAAACTAAGTGAATCCACTTGCAAGCCTGACTCAGCAGCTGTTACTCTAGTAGCAACCCCAGAAGGTATTTATATATAGGCTTGGAATACCTTGTTAGCGGTAAATGCCACTTTCTCCACACACACAAATTCCACCAGTGATAATTGAAATTTACTAGTAAGAAAAATGTTTCTTGAGAACTTTGTAGTTTGATCAATCCTGCTGGAAAGGTATAACAAGTGGGGTTCCGCAGGGGTCTGTTTTGGGACCGGCCCTGTTCAATATCTTCATCAACGACTTAGATGTTGGCATAGAAAGTACGCTTATTAAGTTTGCGGACGATACCAAACTGGGAGGGATTGCAACTGCTTTGGAGGACAGGGTCAAAATTCAAAATGATCTGGACAAATTGGAGAAATGGTCTGAGGTAAACCGGATGAAGTTCAATAAAGACAAATGCAAAGTGCTCCACTTAGGAAGGAACAATCAGTTTCACACATACAGAATGGGAAGAGACTGTCTAGGAAGGAGTATGGCAGAAAGAGATGTAGGGGTCATAGTGGACCACAAGCTAAATATGAGTCAGTGTGATACTGTTGCAAAAAAAGCAAACGTGATTCTGGCTCGTTAGACAATGGAAAAATCAGTCAGGTTCTTAGAAGAAGAGTTTTATTAAAGAATGTGTAAATCATCTCTGTAAAATCAGGATGGAAAATAACTTTACAGGTAATCAGATTCAAAGAGCTCAGGGGAACCCCCTCTAGCCTTAGTTTCAAAGTTACAACAAAACAGGAATAACCTCCCTCTAGCAAAGATAAAATTCACAAGTTGAGTGAATGCCACCAAAACAAAGAGCACAAACAAAAGCCTTCCTTCCCCCCACCCATTTGCAAGTATCTTGTCCCCTTATTGGTCCTTTCGGTCAGGTGTCAGCCAGGATACCTGAGCTGATTAACCCTTTACAGGTAAAAGGATTTTGGTACCTCTGGCCAGGAGGAATTTTATAGTACTGTATATAGGAGGGTTGTTACCCTTCCCTTTAGTTATGACCCCTCCCGCACAAATCACAGATAGTGTTGGACAGCTGGTTCCACACTGGCTGTGACTTCTTCCTGGAACTCTAGGAGAAAACAGTTAATAAGACACATGCACCTTTAGACATACTACTGATTATATAAAACTAACAGTGTCTCACATTCCAAGAACAATTTTTAACCAGTTGATTTTGGGGAAACTTTCATGGGAGAGTGCATCAGCCACTTTGTTAGAAGCTCCTGAAATGTGTTGTATTTTAAAATCAAAATCTCAGAGAGCTAACTCCACCGAAGAAGTTTTTTGTTATTTCCCTTGGCGGTATGAAGCCACTTTAGCACAGCATGGTCGGTTTGTAGTTGGAAACGCTGTCCCCAAACGTATGGGCGTAGCTTTTCCAGCGTGTACACAATGGCATAGCATTCCTTTTCTCTGATTGACCAGTGGCTTTCCCTCTCAGTTTCTTGCTGAGAAACACAACAGGATGGAATTTTTGATCTGGTCCTTCCTGCATTAAAACTGCTCCCACACCACGCTTGGAAGCATCTGTGGTTACTAGGAACGATTTGTCAAAGGCACTTAAGCACGGGGTCAGACATGAGTGAACCACTCTCCGCTGGTGCATTATGTGGTATTTCAGGCTCTGGCTGAGCCTCTTGTGTAGACTTATCAGCTGCTGCTCCCAGTGCAGGCTCAGTGATGCCCTCTGGTGTTGAAGTTGTAGATGGTTTGCAAGCACTGGACTCGATGCTGGCAATGGTTCTGGGGCTGGCTTTGGCTCGGTCTCTGGGACTGGATCCACTACAGCAGTTGCAGTCATTGGCAGGGTATCCGGTTCCACCACCTCTGTCAGGGTCTCTGGTAACACAGATGGGGGCCCTGGTGGAAGGCTCGGGAACAAGGATAGGTGTGAAAGCTTGCTTAGCCTGGCTGCGGGTGACCATTCCCACCCTCTTGGCTAGCTTCACATGCAGGGCCGGCGCTTCCATTTAGGTGACCTAGGTGGTCGCCTAGGGCACCAGGATTTGGGAGGGCAGCATTTTGCCGACCTTGACGGCAATTCAGAGGCAGGGAGTCCTTCCGCGCTCTGGGTTGGCAGCGGCAATTCTGTGGCGGGTCCTTCACTCGCTCCAGGACCCGCCGCCGAAGTGCCTCAAAGACCAGGAGTGCAGAAGGACCCCCCTGCCGCAGAACTGTCGCTAACGACCGGGAGCGCGGAAGGACCCCCGCCTAGGGCGCCAAAAACCCTGGCCCCGCTCCTGTTCACATGGTTGGCCAAATGTTCCCCCCCCGCAGGATGGGAATTAGATAACCATCATAGACTGCAAAAGTCCACATTCCTGACCAGCCCTTGTACTGCACAGGCAACTCCGCTGTAGGCAAGTTTAAAGATTTTTGACATGAATGGTTGAATCGTCACTTGGGCCTCTGGGTTGATGAATTTGGGGTCCACTAAGGAGTGGTCAATAGCTGACACCTGTGCTCCAGGGTCCCTCCACACTGTAACCTTCCCGCCCACACTCAGTTTCCCTTTGGTCTGAGGGTACCTGGGAGGCATCTGGCCTGAAGACCTTGGGTGTGACTCCAGCATAATGAACTGCAGTCTGTTGGGGTTCTTGGGGCAGTTGGCCTTCACATGCTCCAGCTCATTACATTTAAAACATCGCCCAGCTGACTGGTCACTGGAGAGAGGTGGGTTGCTGGAGACTGGTGTGGTGGGACAATAAGGTGTCTGGGGTTTCCTTTGGGATGTCAATGGGGCCTTGGGTTGCCCCCGGTGATAGGGTTTGGTTTCAGGTTGCCCCTTCTGATATTTTCTCCAATTGCTACTAGGTTTTGTTTTGTTTTTCTGCCACCTCCACTCCTTTGGTCCACTGGGATGTGACATTTAACCTTTGTTTGTTTAAAGTGATTCCATACCTTCACCTAGGGTCTCTGAGCTGGACCTATTACTCAACTTTATGCTGAGCTGGAAGGCTCTCTTGCTTACATCTCCTTCCCTTTCTGGCTGTGCTAACTGATATGCTGTTCTCTCAGCTTCTTGCCTTGCCAAGAGAAGTTTCCTGATTTTTAATTTAGGGAGATACTGTTCTGTTTAGCATACTTCTATAACATCCTTTAATCAATATGAAACCCCTGTCTCCGTGAGAGCAATTGGCAAGTGAAAGCTACATTGACAGACCAGTTTTAATGAACTTTCTACTCTTGGGCTTCCCTGGCTCCATCAATGATCCTGGCTCTGATGGGGAAGGACCACTCTTCCTGATATTAGTTAGTATTCATGTGTTTTACAGTAGTCCCCGAAGGGAGTCCCACCAAGATTATGGTCCTATTGTTCTAGGCACTGTACATACATATAGATCAGGGCAGCCCTAGACCTGAAAAGCTTACTGTATAAATAGAGAAGATGGACAAAGGGTGGGAGAAAGGGAGCATTCTTCTCTCACATTCTACAATTGGAAACGTGAGCACAGAGAGTGTAAGGCCAGCATCGCACAGAGTTGGTGGAAGAGCCTGGAATTTAAACCAGATCTTCCAAGTCCCAGTTCAGTTTCGTGACCACTAACTGCTCAGTGGTTAAGGCAGGGGAATCCAGCTTCTCTCTTTTCACACATTGACATAAGGTGGCCAGGATATAATGGAGCAATCTGAAGTAATTTCACTAACTTCTGTGGAGTTATTTAGGAATTACACTGGGGTTACTGAGGGTAGAATTAGTCTGAGAGATTTTAGTGACTTTCCCAGAGTTGCAAAGTAAGTCACTGGCTAACTTGTTTCTCACTTATCTCCACTTCAGTCTACTGAAAACATCTCTGCTTGAGTCATCTTTCTTTGCTGCACCAACCATATCACTTAAATCCTTTCATTCTCTTACTGTTTTATAACCCTTTCAATTCAAGCTCTTTGTCCTCCCCATTCAGATCCTACATAATCTTTACCCTGCCTACATCTATATTATTTCCTTGCAATCCCCAGTCACTCCTTGCTTCCTGCCCGATGCTATGCTGCCTGCTATTCTTGGAACAGAATCCCATTTCTTGTCTGTAACCTGTTCTTTGCTTCTCATTTCTGCTTAAAACTCACTTCTCCCATAAATCCTCCCTAGCATAGACTTCTCTATAGCTGAACTCTTACCGTTTTTTCATGGTATGGTAGAGCGTAAACTCTTTATAGCAGGTATAGCAGTACTTATGGGAGTTTCTGAACACAGACCCATGTTGTGTGTGACATGGATCTTAATCTTTTCTAATCCTGCCTCATAACAGGTGCCAGGAAATTAAAGTTGTCTGTTAACAGCACTTGTGTGAGCCGCACACCACTCAGCATGTTATAAGTATACTAACTCCTGGCAAAAATGACAAATAAAGCTACAAGAAACCTTCAGTCCAGAAAGCAGCCTGGTAGAGCAGCTGGTTGCAGCACTTCAAATTTTCCTGGAAGTGGTATTGAAGAGCAATTGTACAGGATATACTGCTAGAAGGAGCAGGTCCCACAGCACTGGTGACCTGCAGTACATCCCTCTGAGTAAATGAAGCAGGCTGCAAACTGCTAATTTAAAGTATGCTCTGATCCATGCAAAAAATGTCATGTGGGAAAGAGATTCATTACAAGAAACTTGTTCCAAGGCACGATTGACCATTATATTACGGACATGATACAGTGATGTGAATTTGAACTGCTACCAGACAGACTAATCAGAGAATGAATTATTTGTGGTATAACTGATAGCTGGGTCAAAACAAGGTTATTATGATAAACAGGCTTGGTAGTGAAAGGAGAGTGGATATTTGCAAGAGCAATGACTAGTACGCTTCCCCAAATAGATGTGTTAACAAGAACTGAAGTGTATCTAATTAAAAATATATACTAAGGCATAAAGAGACCAAACAAGGGCAAATAAATAGGAGACACCAGAGCTGGTTGTAAATAACATGGAGGCAATCATGTTATTACAATATAATGGAAAAGTCTTCAGCACAAAGGGACTAGCGTCATGAAATAAAAAGCAACCATTTTGCAAAAGAAGGTGGCCCTCGATACAAATTGTAAAGAAATGAAAAAGCAAAATAAATTCATGGACTTATAGGAGAAAACTCAGATACAGAAACACAGTTGGATCTCTCAATGCATTTACACAGCAAAGTTCTGCACCAGATTGCTTTATGACACTGGAATAAAATTTACAAAATATGTATTTCAAACTGGATACTGGACATCACTGATACATAAACATAGCAAGAGTATGCAAAACTACTATTGACCATCCAATGTTACAACTGAAAACAAAACTTGTTTCATATAGTGTGCACAAAATAAGGTCACATAGCAAAGCTACACGGATTTTGTTTGTTTGTTTATAAGGATAGGTACCTCTCCATAGAGTTTCAGTGGAAGAAGTCTAAATTATTCCTGGAATAAATAAGTCTGCAAATACAGATGAACTATAGACAAGTTATACACCTCTTTGAAGAGGAGGAAAAAGACATTCTTAAGGAACTTGATGGAGAGTTTAACAAACTGGGATGCAGTAAGGATATAATATATCACGTTGATAGAGATTCCAGGGGGCCATCAAAGCTACATGCACAATATAAGGTCCCATTATTACTAAGAGAGAAAGTAAAAACGAAACCTGACCAGATTATAAAATTAGTTATTATTGAGACTAGAGATACCAGGTGACAGATTACCAAACAAACTAAGGATGTATAGATCCACCAGATAAAAAATAAGGCTATCAAACCCAGTCATTGTCCCTTGAGAACAGTTGAGGAAGATGAGTCTAAACTTCCGTAAAGAAGAGTCTTTTCAATTTTACATGCAAGCCAAGAGTTTTGGCGGGTTTGACTTGCAACTTCCCTTGTGATAGATGAAGTGAGTTTCCTTGGTGATTGCTTCAGGTCTCCAAGTGCACCAAAGCAGCATGTCCCAGATCTTTAAGGACCTGGGTGCGGCTGTTGATCACCTCTTGATTTGGGGAGAAAATAATGAACACAATGTGAGGCTTCATTCTGTTCTTCTGTGTGCTAATGGAAAGAGCCTTAAAGCAAACAGGCACAAATACCCAGGGGTGAAAGTAACTTTAAGGATTTAGGAGGGGGAGGGGGCCTCAACCGGAAGAGGTGTGGCCTCTATTGGAAGAGGTGGGGCCTTTAAATATCTGGGTGCTTTAAATCAGGATTTAAAGGGCCTGGGGCTGGGGATGTGGTAGCAGCAGCTGGGAGCCCCAGGTCCTTTAAATCACCCCCAAAACTACCAGCTGCAGAGGTGGGTGGGAGCCCTGGGAGTGATTTAAAGGGCCCACAGCTCCAGCTGCTGCTACCACAGTGAAGCCCTGGGCCTTTTAAATCACCATTGGAGGGGGCCCTGGCTTCTGGCAGAGCTTTAAAGGGCCCAGGGCTCTGCTGCAGTAGTGGCAGCCGGGAGCCCCTGGCCCTTTACATCACTGCCAGTACCCTACTTCCGCTACCCTAGGGCTCCAGCAGCGGGGCTCAGGTGACAAATTAAAGGGCCCCAGAGGGTAGCAGCAGTGGGAGCCCTGAGCCCTTTAAATCACCACCCGCGCTGCCGGAGTGCTGGGGTAGCAGTGGCAGCTGGGGGTTCGGGCAGTGATTTAAAAGGCCCGGAGCTTCGGCTGCCGCTACCACCCCAGACCCTTTAAATCGTTCCCAGAGCAGCAGTAGTGGTGCTCCGGCAGCAAGTTAAAGGACCCAGGGCTGTAGCAGTGTCCAAGCCTCTGGCCCTTTAAATTGCCGCTGGAGCCCCACCGCCACTACCACAGGGCTCTAGCCAGCTCTGGGGATGATTTAAAGGGCCCAGGGTGGTAGTGGCTCCCAGAGCCCTGGACCCTTTAAGTCATCCCTGGAGCCCTGGGGCGGTGGCGGCAGGGCTCCGGTGGCTATTTTAAGGGCCAGGGCTGAAGCAGCTACCACAGCTCTGGATCCTTTAAATAGCCGCTGGAGCCCCACCACCGCCTCCCCAGGGCTCTGGGAACGATTTAAAGGGCCCAGGGCAATAGCTGCGGCAGGCGCCCTGGGCCCTTTGTATTGCTGCCCGAGCCCTGCTAACGCTTCCCCAGGGCTCCGGCAGCAGGGCTCTGGCGGTAATTTAAAGGGCCCAGGGCTCCAGCTGCTAGGGGAAGCTGATCTGCTCTTGCCAGTATGCCATAAGGGGTGCACGGGCTTACTTTCACCTCTGCACATACCAGATCTGGCTGGATGAGATTTGCCACAAGAACGTCTACTCAGTGCAAAGAAATTTGGCTTGACCTAAGGAAAATGGAGCCAACTGGAAAGATCCTAAAACAAATAGGCATTACAGAGATTCATGGGCATGTTTATGGGTCGAAGCAAATTCATCCCTCATTTGTCGTAATTAAGAGCACTACTCCAAATGCAGTTGAGAACAGGACAGAATGTCTCTAAGATGCCTGACAAAAGAAAAGGTTCAGGGATTTTTTTTTAAGGAGTTGCATAAGCTATTTTGGAATTAACCTGAAGCCTAATATCTCAGGATGAGAGCGGTTCTGCAAGATGATTGCCCAAGAATATACGCTCCTAAAGAGGCCTGACTAAAACAAAATGGAACTATGCCCAGAGTGAGAAATAAATGCTAGCAACGGTTTTTGGTTGTCAGCAGTTTCGTCAATATGTGTTTGGACAGAAGTCAGTTAAGAAAGCAGCAGACCATGAACCACTGGAAGCTTTATTACAGAAACCATAGCACCAGCTAGGCTTCAGCAAATGATCATGCCATAGCAAAAGGACTCATTAAATGTACGACACTGATCAGGAGCTTTCTATAGTGGACATGTTTTCAAGAGTGCCTATAAACAATGAAAATGAGCAGAAAGAAGAATTTGAAGGAAATATAACTCCAGTACTACCCATTTCCGGAAAAGAATTGACACTCAAATAAGAAATGCAAAATGGCCCCACCTTACAACAGCTTGGGAATGTAATTACAGATGGATGGCCAGCAGGAAAATCCCAAGTGCTTTCAAGCATAAAAACATATGTCTATAAATATGAAACTACTGCTTGTTATGCCATTCTATACTCTCAGGGTTTGTGTCAAAATACTATAAAGCATGGAGTCGTAGATCCCAAAGCTAACGGCTCAATGAGGTTAAAAGATTATAACTGATACAGGTGCTGAACCTCTTCCATGGAGCTGAGAGTTCACTGGAAAAAGGGGTCAGTGACCACTCCTCCTCAGCATGAATAGGCAAAATTCTGGGGATGCTGGAAGATGCCATGGGGAGAAATCAGTCTGATGAGTCTCAGGTTGTGCATTGACCAACTGAGAAAATCAGCGAGACAGATAAGCCATTGTCACTAGCATCCCACATTTGCTGGGCATCACGCTTCTCCCTCTTGTTTACAGTTAATTTAAAGGTGGTTGGGAAATTAATGAAGACATCAGAGATGTAGAAACTGGATTGCATGAAACCACCCTGGCCCTCTGCCTTCCAAACTGAACTTTTTCTTCGGGGAAGTTCAAAAAGATTTGATTAGTTACCCCATAACCATCCTTCTGGGTTTTGTTTGTTTCATTTTCACGTACCCCTGGACATCCAAATCCTGGCATGGGTCAGAAATAGAAATGCCAAAATACCAATCTCATGTGGTTTGAGGCCCAGCTAAAAGCGAGATGTACAAGCAATATCGGGAGAGAACTTGTTTTTGTGGTTATTCCTCTCCAATTTCCCCCTCCCGCCATCCCCCAAGAGATTCTCAGGATTGAGCAACCAAAGCTTGAACTGAATCTTATGTAACCCTTTTGCCCCTCTGAGCTGGCACCAACAAGGGCCAGGTTCAGTATCCAGGGGTTCTGTTTCAATAACACCATGCATAACCGGCTCGGAGCCCCACCAGTGAACCTGGGACCTTACATACCACACCCCCTGGGCACCTCAGGAGCAATACTTCCCCTCCCTCAAGACGGGTCCTGCAGTGTTTTAGCAAATTCCTTTTAATGGAGGGACAATTGCAGCATCACATTGGAAGAAACACCACAAACAGGATTTTATATACACACAACCTAAGCAAAACCACCTCCAAGTTATGTTTGGCAAGTCCTTTCGCCCCTAGGGCTAAGTCAATCACTCCAAAGTTCAACAAGTTTATCTGCCAGGAGTTTTACCCCCTCAGCCTGGTGGAATGCGGGAGGGCCCACACAGGGAGTGGTAAAGGGCACCTTTATGTGATCCAGGGCCAACTGCTCCACCTCTCCGTGGAGTTTTGCTGCAGCCCTTCACCACGAGCAAAGCTCCACCTACACCAGCCTTGTGGCGCTCCTTCCAGCCAGCCCGCAAGCCCACCTCCAGCAGCCCCGCAAACTGGGTCACTCTGCTGCACTGTTCATGGGCCTGCTCCACATGTGCAAATGGCTCACTCTGCCAGCCGCTTAGCTATGTAGGTCATTCAGGCTCCCCAGTAGTTAACCACAGCACTCATGATTTCAGCTCTTAGCAATTTCAGCTTTGAGTAGGGGAGCCCCAGTCCTGGGCACTATTGCCCATAATTGAATTCAGCTCAGCGCCTTTAGATGACCTAATGGAAATCAAATTAGCTCTATCTTTAACAGTGGAGAGAGGAGGCATGTGCAATTTGGTGTTCCAGGCCCTCAAGGGGGGGCCTACCATCAGGTACAACACCAGTCCCCAACTCTCTCAATTCACTGGGTTTTGAACCTATGTCCCTTGTCCTAAGCAACTACTTAATTGAGGTTGAGTCATTTCTGTCATAAGCAGTCTCATAGTTCTCATTCACATAATCAGGGTGACAACACTTTATTCTCTGCCCCAATAACAAAGAAACTGGGGATCCCAGAGCTGTCAAAATACCATCCCAGGCTGCTGTGAGGGCTATGCTAGGTGAGGTGGGTGTGCCAATGCAAATACCTGAAATCCTTCCACACTCCCTGAAATTCTTTCCACACTCCCCATAACTCACCACCAGATGTCAGGGTAGAGCTCATCCTGACTCTGCTTACACTTAATACAGTCACCCTTAGGACTATAAGTTGAGGATCAAAGATAAGTAAATTCAGCTCCCAGCTTACACACACACACTCTCACTCTCTCTTTCACTTCTTTCCAGGGCCAGTGCAAGGAAGTTTCACGCCCTAGGCGAAACTTCCACCTTGCGCCCCCCTAGCCCTGCAGCAGCTCCTCCGCTGAAGTGTGCCCCCCGCCCCACGGCAGCTCCCCACCACTAGCCCGAGGAGCCCTGCAGGTACCTCCCCACCCCAGCTCACCTCTGCTTCGCGTCCTTCCCAAGCATGCTGTCCTGCTGTAATTTCTCCTCCCAGGCTTGCGGCGCCAAACAGCTGAATGGCGCCGCAAGCCTGGGAGGCAGGAGAAGTGAAGGCCCAATGTGCAGTGGAACCCCCGGGCTGCCGTGTGGCACGCTGACCCAGGCATGAGTGGCAATTTGTAGAAATTTTGGTGGTGCCCGAACCTGCCCCCCCAAATCTGCCCACTTGTCTAAGGCTTCTGGAGGAGTTTTGGGGGGGCTCTGGGGTGCAGGTCCTGAGCTGGGGATTAGGGTGCAGGAGGGATGCAGGCTTGGGATGGAGTTTGGGTGCTGGTGCAGGCTCCAGGCTGGGGCAGGAGGTGGGTTGTGCAGGAGGGGGTGAGGGTGTGCAGGCTTTGGGATGGAGTTTGGTGCTGGTGCAGGCTCCGGGCTGGGGCAGGAGGTGGGTGTGCGGAGGGGGTGAGGGGTGCAGGCTTTGGGATGGAGTTTGGTGGCAGGGTGGGGTGTAGGAAAGGTGATGGGTGCAGGCTCTGGAGGGCGTTTGGGGGTGGAAGGAGTGTGTGGGAAAGGGGAGGTGGTCACGCTCTGGGAGGGAGTGCATGCTCTGGGAGGGAGTTTGGGGATAGGAGGGAGTGCAAGGGGATGAAGGGTGGGCTGAAGGATGAGGGATCATGATGGGCAGGTGGGCTCAGGGCTAGGCAGAGGTGCTGGGGTGTGGATCAGGGCTGTGGGGCTGAGGATGAGGGGTTCATGATGCGGGAGGGCTCAGAGCTGGGGCATAGGCTCAGGGTGCAGGGGAATGAGGGTTGGGGCTGAGGATGAGGGGTTCATGATGCGGGGGGGCTGAGGGCTGGGGAAGAAGATTAGGGTGCAGGAGGATGAGGGTTGGGGTTGAGGATGAAGGATTCATGATGTGGGGGGGCTCAGGGCTGAGGCAGAGGAATAGGGTGTGGGGGGCTGAGGGGTTTGGGGTGTTGGAGAGACTCAGGGTGAGGGCGGAAGCACAGGGTAAGGGCAGCCTGCCCTGCCAGTAGGAGATGGGGGGGACTAGGACCCTGGGACAGCAGACAGCAGTTCTGCCGGGAGCAGCTCTACTCCAGCAACAGAAGCAGGCAGGGGAGAGGTGCTGCGCTGCTTTCTGTGAGGCATGGACGCGGCGGGGCGGGGGGGGAGACCCACGGGGGGCCGGGGCCCGATCCAGGCAGGGCCGGGGGAGAGACCGAACTCCAAATATTGCTGGAGCAGGGCCCCCAGCCCTGAATATTGCTGGTGCTTGAGCACCGCAAACATATAGAATCTCCCCCCTATAAACCCTGGGCTGCTGGCTGCCGCAGCGGCACACTGACCCAGGGGACACCCTGGGCTGCCTGCTGCCGATGCCGCCGGCAGCTCAGAGTCCCTCTCGATCCCAGCAGCAGCGGCCGCTCAACCACTTAAAAAAAATTGGGGGGTGCTGCTTTTTGGCGCCCCCAAATCTTGGCGCCCTAGGCAACTGCCTAGTCCACCTAAATGGTTGCACCGGCCCTGACTTCTTCCTTAACTAGCAGGAACTTCTTTCCCTCACTGCTCCCTCCTGATCATTTCCCCACATCCGATGTGGCCCTTTACATCTCCATAGCTCTTTACTGACCTTCCCAGAACAGGTACCAGAAGAGTCTTTCTCCACCCATAGGCCTGCATTATCGACCTGCCTTTGTTCATGGAGCCACTGGGGCCCACACCAGTTTTTCTATAGCCCCAGCTTGCCCTCCTACATTGAGCCATCTCCTCCACTATTGGTTCTCAGCAGGGAACACTGAGTAAGGAAGAGAGAAGTGGGGGTTCCTAGCAGACTTAAGATATAGTGAGTTCCTTTTTCAGAGTTCTGATTTGACTCCTTTTCCTAGCTGCGAAGAAAAACCTCTCTCTTCCTGCCCTGGCACTGCCTGCTCTCTTTTTCCTACCTCAGGAAACCAGCCAGTCAAGGTGCAAAACTCTCAAGGAATACCCACTTCCCTCAGAATTAAGTCAGACTAGCAGATATCAGCATTGCTTTCTGTATGTGTTTAGGAAGAGACCGAGAGGTGGCGGCGGTATAATTTTAGATCCTCTAGTGGCTTCAAAATATGCTTAAGAAAACAAAGGGAAATAGGCCATCAGTCAAAAGTGTTATGGCTTCAGGGAAGGAGGGCAGAACAAGGGCTGTCCTTACAATGAAGAGAGAAAAGAGCTTCTCGACCTGTCAGACATGTGATGGACATTAGCAGCAGGAATTACGGAGAGAGCCCAAAAGAAAGGCTCTAGTTGTCTTTAGAAGAACCAGGCAGTGGGGGGGGATGGAGGGTGAATTTTTTCCCCTTTAACAAAATTGACTGCATTCTTCCCTGAGGGCTTCTGGTGTTTCTGATGTATGGGCACAAACTGGGTACACTTTGTCTCACCAGGCTCAGGAGACTACAGGCCACGTGTTCCTTCCCCTTTGGTATTCTTGGGGGACTTCCTTGACTAGGCCAAATTCTGCTCCCTTTACTCATGTTGAGCAATACCCAACGCTACAAGTAGTCCAAATGACTTCTGCGTAGTACAAAGGAAGATGTTATTCAGCATGAGAAAGGGTTCAAGACTCTGGGCCTTTGAAAAGAAGAAGGAAGGAAGATTAGCTAACTAAACAAGAGGTGGTTTTTTTCTCTCTCCCTGCCTGTTAACAACTTGATAGAGAGAATATTGCAACAGTAGGTCAAATATATGAAAGAATATGAATTGTTTTCTGTCTGGAGGCAAGTACTCATATTTACTCCCTGGCTTTTCTGCTAGCTTTTCTTCTCTCTTGCTTCATAACTTGTTTCACTAAAGGGGACAAGCCAGTTTTCCTTGTAGATTTGAGGTTGTAACCTTTACATAACAGGGCAGCGTGAAAGGGAAAGTTGGGAATGGAAGAAGAAAGATCAAAATCTGGAAAGATCTGATAACTGTATGATCATGGGTAAATTCAATATGAGTAACATACTGGATGTCTCACAATGCCATACTAAAACATATTTGGGATTTAGAGGACAATTTCTTAGCTAAAAGTGTTCCATCCAACATGAGGAAATTCTATATTATATCTCATCTAGTCAGATAAGCAGGAATTGATAAATCTTCTGTTTGAGGAGGTTTCCATGCAAGCACCAGAAGCTCCCTAGAAATTGGGGGAACCAGTGGTGCCTGGACTGTGACCTGCCCCTCAAGACCATGCCCCCACTCTGCCTCCTCCCACAAGGCCCCACCCTCACTCTGTCTCTTCCTGACCCTGCTCCACCCTCTCACCCAAAACCCACTCCTGCTCCTCTCCACCTTTTTCCCTGAGGCTCTGCCCACTCACTTGCTCATCTCCGCAGTAGGGTTGCCAGGTGTCTGGTTTTCGACCATAACACTTGGTCGAAAAGGGACTCTGGGAGCTCTGGTCAGCACCACTGACTGGGCCATTAAAAGTCCAGTTGGCACAGGGCTGGCAGTCTCCCTACCCAACTCCACATGGCTCCCAGGAAGCAACCGGCAGGTCCCTGCAGCCCCTAAGCACAGGGGCAGCCATGGGTGCTCCATCCACTGTGTTCCCCCTGCCCTGAGTGCTGACTCCACAGGTCCCATTGGCTGGGAACCAATTGGTGGGGGTAGCGTGTAGAGCCCCTGTGACCATGGTGCCGTCTAGGGACCGCAGGGACATGCTGACTTCTTCCCAGGAGATGCCTGAGATAAGTGCTGCCCAGAGCCCACACCCCAAACACCCTCCCAACCTCCTACCCCAGCCCTGAGCCTTCTCCCGTGCCCCAACCCTCTGCCCCAGCTCAGAACCCCCTCCCATGCCCAAACTCCCATGCTCTTCTCCCAGCACCCCCTGTCAGTGATTAACTTCATCAGGCAGGTCTTCAGTGGTTCAGCCCTCCATCTAAGTCCCACATAATTTAAACACATGAAGGAATCCTTGCCAGGGTCAAAGGTCCAACAGAGCCTGTCCCTGTGCCTTCGGTAATGTGTTTAGCCCCATCTCTGGGCTCAGTCCTCAGCCCCTTCTGCGCTAGCTTTAAATCTGTGCCTGCCTGGGTATAGAGCAGTGCCCCCAGGGCTTTCTCTCTGGAGAATCTTGAAGTCCTTCTCTTCACTTGGGCCTTATCAAGCTTTATCAGGGCCCTTAAAAAGACATATCCCCTTCCTGGGGCTTAGCCACCCTGCCAGTGGCTGGTCAGAGGATCCAGGCCCGCCCGCTACTCCAGGTCCCAACCCATGGATCCTATAAATAGCACCCACTTCCTGCTTCCTGTAATAGTTGCTGCTGCTATTCCCTGGGCCACTTCCCACATAGCTCCTTCCTCTTCTTGGGTTCTGTGTCTGAGCAGGGTCTCTCCCAGGCCTTTTTGCCTGGAGAGTTTCACAGGCTTCCAGTCTTCATCACCCTTCTGGACCCAACCAGCAACTGAACTGCTCAGGCCCTGCAACTCCTTTTAACTGAGACTGCTGAGATCTCATTAGCTGCTTCCATACAGCCTTTCTAGGCAGGCCTGGAGGACTCACCTTCACTGCTTCTTTTCTGGGGGAGTTGTAAATAGTGGACAGGTCACTGATACAGAGCCAACAGAATAGCTCAATAAGCTGGGTGCAAGAAAACAACGTGCATTTTAATAGAGCCAAATGTAAGGTCATGCATCTAGGAACAAAAAATGAAGGCCGTAATTATAGGAAAGGAGCCTTTATTTTGGGAGGTAATCACTCTGAAATAGAGTTGGAGTGTGGTGGATAATCAACTGAACTTGAGCTCCCAGTGCAATGCTGTGGCTAAAGGGATTCATGCGGTCCTTGAATGTATGAATTAGAGATGTTTTAGGAAGAGCCATGAGAATGACTAAAGGATTGGAAAACAGGCCTTATAGTGAGAGACTCAAGGAACTCAATCTGTTTCACTTAACCAAGAGAAGGTTAAGCGTGACTTGATCACAGTCTAGAAGTACCTACCAGGGGAACAAAACTGTGATTACAGAGGGCTAAATGATCACAATTGCCTCTTCTTGCCCTTAAAATCTATGAAATGGTTAGAAGTAGGATCCAGGGTTTTTTCTATCTTAGCTAAACTGAAACAATTGTCAGTCCTAGGACCAATCCTATTCAATTTATTCATAAATGATCTGGAGAAAGGGGTAAACAGTGAGGTGGCAAAGTTTGCAGATGATACTAAACTACTCAAGATAGTTAAGACCAAAGCAGATTGTGAAGAACTTCAAAAAGATCTTACAAAACTAAGTGATTGGGCAACAAAATGCAAATGAAACTTAATGTGGATAAATGTAAAGTAATGCACATTGGAAAAATAACCCCAACTATACATACAAAATGATGGGGGCTAATTTTGCTACAACAAGTCAGGAAAAAGATCTTGGTGTCATCGTGGATAGCTCTCTGAAGTGTCCACGCAGTTGCGCAGAGGCGTCAAAAAGCAAACAGGATGTTAGGATCATTAAAAAGGGGATAGAGAATAAGACTGAGAAATATTTATGGCCCTTATATAAATCCATGGTAGCCCCACATCTCGATACTGTTGTACAGATGTGGTCTCCTCACCTCAAAAAGATATTCTAGCACTAGAAAAGGTTCAGAAAAGGGCAACTAAATGATTAGGGGTTTGGAGAGGGTCCCATATGAGGAAAGATTAAAGGCTAGGCCTCTTCAGCTTGGAAAGAGGAACTAAGGGGGATGTGATAGAGGTATATAAATCATGAGTGTGATTGGGAGAAAGTGATAAGGAAAAGTTATTTACTTATTCCATAATACAAAACTAGGGTCACCAAAATGAAATTAATAGGCAGCAGTTTAAAAACAATAAAGGAAGTTCCTCTTCACACAGCGCACAGTCAACTTGTGGAACTCCTTACCTGAGGAGGTTGTGAAGGCTGGACATAACAATGTTTAAAAGGGAACTGGATCAATTATGGTGGCTAAGTCCATAAATGGCTAATTAGCAGGAAGGGTAAAGAATGGGTGTCCAGCCTCTGTTCATCAGAGGATGGAGATGGATGGCAAGAGAGAGATCACTTGATCATTGCCTGTTAGCTTCACTCCCTCTGGGGCACCTGGCATTGGCCACTGTTAGTAGACAGATACTGGGCTAGATGGACCTTTGGTTTGACCTGGTACGGCCGTTCTTATGTTCTTATATTCTAAGACTCGGAATCTTCTGAGGTTCACCAATTGCTAATGTGTGTAATGTATATACATACAGTTGAGCTAATGCACATCTATGTGCTTTTGGTGCAGTGATGCAGTAGCCGTGTTGGTTCCAGGATATTAGAGACACAAGTTGGATGAGGTAATATTTTGTGGCACAGGCAGTTGCCTGTAGTTGTGTGTATTCATGTGTGCATGTGTAAAAGCTGAATAAAAGACCTGTTGGGATGGGAAAGAACTTGTTGGGTAATGTATTAGAATGATAGAAAGATTAAGGAATCCCCTCTCTGAAAAAGTATGTGAGCACAAACTTGTGTGCGAACAAGGGTGTGTGTATTTAGCTGCATGTGGTTTCCTAGTGCTGGCCTCATTAACCAGAGTTAAATGAGCATGTGTTTTAGCACATGAGCAAGCAGATACTCTATGCAGAAAGAGGACAGAGAGGATGCGTGAACACAAAGTACCTGCTCATTTCCCCACTTCTTGTACCCACACTAAGTGGGGAGAGAAGGAAACCCATGCTGTAGGCCTGGACAGTCTGAAAACTAAAGATTTCTTCTTTTTGTATGTGTGTTTTATTATATTGGAAATTGAGCCCAGAAGGTGAGAAAGGGGTGTTAAGAGCATCTTTAAAAAAAAAAAAAAGTTCCTTGGTACAGAGACCATCTTCCTTTACTGTATTGTACAGCACCAGTCATGGTGTCAGGCTGAACAAATAATGATACAAACAAAGCCTTTGGCAAGCTTAATGCTGTCAGGGTATGTCTATACTACAGCTTATGCTGGCATCATTTATGTTGCTCAGGGGGTGAATAAATCACCCTCCTGAGCGACATAAGTTACATCGACATAAGCAACGGTGTGGACAGTGCTATGTCAGTGGGAAAGCTTCTCCAGCCGACATAGCTACCATCACTTGTGGGGGCTGGAGTAATTAAGGCAATGGGAGAGCTCTCTCCCATCAGCTTACAGTGGCTATATTAGAGTAGCCGTGCCCTTACTGAGCAATCTTGAAATCTTGGCCAGACACCTGGAGGCAAGTGTTTTAGGGGGAACATATTCCCAGTCTGCTTTCTGCTTAAGTAGGATGCTTAATGGAATCAATATCTTAATAACAAGAATACTTTGAGCCCGTTTCTGATCTGTTGACTGGGAGTAACTCCAATGAAGTCAGTGAAATCTCAGTTGTGTACATGACATTGGAATCATGCCCTTTAAACTGACTTTGTGTTTCTTTGGGGACTTTCACTAGAAGACCCCAGAATGTTTTTAAACATACATTAATTAAACCTCACAACACCAGCCCTGCAAGGTAGGTTAAGTCCTATACTCACTCAGTACATGGAAACAGTCTCAAGCAATAAGAGATGTACCAGGAAAGTAGAGGAAGCCATGCTGCCCCCTATCCAGAAGGAAACATGGGGTGAAAGTGGGGGAGGACAGTGGGTCTTTTTAACCCCTTTATTTCTTCCATCTAGCCACCAATTGCATAGTTAACCATTGCATCTAATTGACTATATTGAAGATTGACAGCATTACCCTATTTGATTTTGAGCCTCCCAGCAGAGAAACAATAAGCATATTCCAGAGAAACCACACAAGAAATGCCTGCTTGTGTGCCCAGAGACCTCACATACTACATTTCCACACCTGTCCACCTGCATCGACCTTGGCTAATACAAATATAAATCAGAAGCTGTCATTGTAGTGTTCTTGATGGCAGGGTATCCTCCTGCTTGAATGGCTTTAAAAAATCAGAACCCCTTTGGAAATAAAAGAGAAAGCAATGAATTCTACTGCCCACAAACAGCTAATGAATTCTACTACCCACAAACACAATTCTACTAATGAATTCTACTGCCCACAAACAGCTTTTAGAGTATCAACTTCTCCATGGACCTCAACAAAATGAAATGTTCCAATGGCTGAATCTAGGAGTTTTGCTCTCTTGCATGTTCCTCCACTCACTCCAGACATATTTTTTTCTTTATGCTGCTTGTTTTTCTTTCTCTGATTCTGTTTCTGCTTCTTAATCTGCCTGTTCTCCCATTGGTCATTCTCCCTCCCTCTCTCTCGCCTCCTTTATCTGTTTCTTAAATCATTTATTTTTCTTGCTCTCCCTGGTTTTGAGACATAGAGTTTAAGGCTAGAAGGAACCACAAGATCATCTAGTTTGACCTCCTGTGTATCACAGGCCACTAACACCACCCACCCACCCACTAAATATAACAACACGAATTAGACCCAAGTATTACAGCCCACAGGAGATTAAACTGTTGTGGGCTATAGGCAGAGAATAGGAGGGATTGAGGTGCACCAGTGCAATGACAGGGAATTGATGAAGTGAGATGTACCCACATGATCCTAATAAGTGACTGTGATGGAATCCCCGGGGTTCACCTGAAACTATGGGACTGCTGCGCCCCCTTAACTCTCCAGCCTGGACTGTCCCTCACAATGCTTTGCCAGTGACAAGCAGCAACCTCCTCCAGGCACTGTTATCACTCAGCCACCAGTATGCAGAGGCACACCAAGCTAAGGTGCATGAAAGCTCCGCAAGCTGATGGCAGATGCTTCAGAGGGAATGAACAAAACAGAGCAATGATCAAGTGATCCATTCCCTGTCGTCCAGTCCCAGCTTCTGACAGGTAGAATTTTAGGGACACCCAGAACATGGGGTTGCATCCATGACCTTCCTGGCCAATAGCCATTGGTGGACCTATCCTCTATGGCTATGTGTATTTATATTAATTTTAACCCAGTTATACTTTTGGCCTTCACAACATCCCTTGGCAAAAGTGCCACAGGTTGACTGTGCATTGTGTGAAGAAGTACTTCCTTTTGTTTGTTTTAAACCTGCTGCCTGTTAATTTCACTGGAAGATCCCCGGTTCTTGTGTGATGTGAAGGGGTAAATAACACTTACTTATTCACTTTCTCCACACCATTCGTCATTTTTAGACCTCTATCTCATTCCCCCTTAGTCATCTCTTTTCTAAGTGAACAGTCTTTTAAATCTCTCCTTATACAGAAGCTGCTATATATCCCTAAGCACAGGCATTCACCTGCCTTCTCTTGTGTTCCCCCTCATAGAGAATAAGTGTGGTATCATTTGGCTATTATTCATGGGTAGGCATAGCCCTGATTAAACACACTGAGTTCTTCTATCATTATCTAGCAGGATACTGAACAGTCAATTATTTATCAACTCTTCTGCTTTGTTCCTCTTTTTATTGACTCGCCTCTACTGCACAAAAGCTTCACATGTGCTGCACAAACATATCATAAAAAGTGTACTGATTCTCAGTGACCTTCCACTATCTGATGGCCCATCAGCCCTTCCTTCTGGCATGATAGGGCCTACCATAACAGCAAGCAGCATGAGAATTTGTTGGCTTCTTTAGATACAAACATGGCTTGACTTATCCTAACAATCAATGGGAACTCTTACATGCATTTTGAACTCCAAATGCCACCATGTAGGCAGGCTCTGTCCCGATTTTAACAAGAGACACTTGTTAGATACCGCACCATTTGATTGTTGACCCAGAAATCTATCAGAATTACACAGATGAGGCTGTCTATTTTGTCTTTGTGTGGTTAGTAAAATCCTGATTTTTCCAGTAAAATAATTCTGGGGAAATTCCAATTTTAGGGCAAGAAACAGAATTGCTATAACCAGGGCTAACTGAAAGCTGCACTAACTCCCTCTGAAAAAGGCATGGGTAGTGCACACCATTCAAATGTATTGCACCAAGACCTAACAGCTGCTTGAATACGCTCTCCAAATGAGCACCCAAAGAAGCGGCCTTACTAGCCATAGGAGTCCGTGCTAAGGGCACGTCTTCACTGTAAGTGATAAGCAGCAGCGCTTTTACATGGCTGTGTGGTCGCGTCATAGCATAACCCACCTCCAAGAGGGGAATAGCTTCCAATGCTGGGAGCGTGGCTCCCAGTGCTGCTGCGCTGTCTCCACTGGCACTTTATGGCGCTGAAACTTGCAGCGCTTGGGGGGGGGGTGTTTTTTCACACCCCTGAGCGAGAAAGTTGCAGCGCTGTAAAGTGCCAGGATGGACAAGCCCTTAGTGTAATCTGAATGTAGCATGGTCTCTTTGCCTGGTACAGGATCCAGCTGCTGCTAATGACCACGTTTGATGGCAGTCTCAGCAGAAAGGCCAAGCACCGAATAGGCCATGGACATTGTAATAGACTCATAGACTCATAGGTCAGAAGGGACCAATATGATCATCTAGTCTGACCTCCTGCACAAAGCAGGCCACAGAACCCTACCACATCCATTCTTCTAATAAAAACCCTACCTATGTCGAGTTATTGAAGTCTTTCAAAATTGTGGGTTTGAAGACCTCAAGCAGAAGATCCACAGCAAGTGACCCATGCAGCTATGCCTGGACGGAAGGCGAAAACACCTCACCATGACGCCTTCCTGCATCTTCTCCGGCAGGTAGAAAATTCTTCCAATCGAACCAATATGCGATCACTAAAACTCTGACGCATATGGCGCAATGAGCGCCTCCGTCCAGTCTTCAGATGCAGCGAAAGGGATATTCTTCTTCCATGTCACGCTCAATCCCATGATCGCCATCCCATCACAATCCCATCGCAGACATGTGAGCAGACCTTATCTGCTGATAATCAAGAACAATGCCAAAGATTAACTATCCATCATACCATGAACCCAGCATATAACCTTATCAAGCTGAGTCTTAAAGCCAGATATGTTTTGCCCCATCTACTACCCCTTGGAAGGGTGCTGTTCCAGAACTCAAATCCTCTAATGTTAATAAACCTTCGTTTCTAATTTCAAAATTCTGAAACTTCCTATGCCAGTTTGTACCTTCTTTAGAACTCTTGGTAGACTACATTAGACTAAGCTCTAAGATAATCTCCTCTCCCTCCCTAAGGTATTAATTGCTTTTTTTCCCTGAGATGAGGTTAATAAGCAGCATACCGCGCAGTATCTTCTGGCTGGCGAGGGCTATAATTACGTTATCCGACCGCTTTTGAGTCCTTCCTTCATAACGTGACTCCATTTCCTCGGATCATCCTAACGTAGCGTCGCTCTGACATCCTGTTCATCGTGAAATTCATTCTCTTCTTAACACATGGGAGACCAGAAGCTGCGCACATGCTATTTCCAGGTGAGGCTCTCACAGACGCCTATAACTATTACCGTTCTAAACACCTTCTCCTATCTGCTAGACATAATACCTTATCGTCCTGAATCCGCAATACGCTAGCATAAGACCTTACCACCTTCCTAATTTCCGCATTTGCTTCTCTTAAACGTACCTATTTAACTCGCTGTGTGACTCCACTAGGCATCCATGCGATCAATACCAATACCCAAGATCCCCTCTCCTATCTGTTGTTATCCAACTTTCACCCGTGTCACTGCGCTAACCCTGGGTTATCACGCTAAATCTCCCTTTAATAAGCTCGATATAGTCGAATACCTTGCGCATTTCACTATTAAAATCCTCATCCTATTACAGCATTCCTTGGGCCTCATCTGCCCACTTTTATTACATTTCCGCCTTTGTGCAAGTCGTAAGGTTATAGAATTGGTCCCCCAGTTTAAAAGTCATCCAGATCTTCCTGTATGGATAATCCACCGCCCTCTCGGTGCATCTAAGACGCAACCATCACAGAGTTGAGCGCTCATCGCAAAACTCTTATCTTATGCACATCCCCACACGCCCTGCGCGTTGATGAAAGAGGTCCAGTTCAACAAAAAAGGTTAAATCACTAGATGCTCCCAGAAAAACCACGATCCTAATCGACGCGTGGAAGAGCTCCACCACCCTATTTAAACCCATCACTTTCTACAATCTCACCAAGTTCCTTTCCAATTTCAGTATCGACTCAGCACGTTTGAGACTCTTCCCTTTACCAATTCCTAATAACCACCTTCTCAATTCTTTCTATTTATTTCCCAAATTTTAACCCACAATTCCCTATGTCGGAACCCAGAGTTCTAAAACACTAACAATGCCTTATCCTGGCGAGGAAAGCGAGAACGGTACAAATGTATGACATACAATGTACCCATTCACTTGAGACACTATTCTGTGCATGAAAATATCTGTTACAAACATATAGATCTCCGAAAAACTGTGCGAGAAATAATGTCCTGGTTGTTTCAAAGGAGATCACCGTACATCCCTAACTTCTCAGAAAATCTTCTATCGTGTATGATGAAGGAATGATGCCACCGTCAATGTAGCTTATGGAGCACCATCAAGTCGTCTGATCTAAACTCTTCTTAGTAAAACATGTCTCCTTGCTAAATAATTTTTTTTGTCCCCCAATTAAGACACACCCAGTTGACTCTATCCAATCCCGTTCTACTACTCATCCTTCAATAGTTTTTGTACCAAGGTCACACATTACCTAACGCACCAGAACTGAATTCAAACCCGAGAACAGTCGACCCTCTTATTATATCACCTTTCTTCGGAGAGCGAAAAACGCTTGTGTATTACCACCCTTTCGAGAGAGTGGGAACTGCGTAGCAATGTCTCCAGTCGTATACTGGTACAACCCTGAGTTACCGATCATTAAAAATTCTTGCTAACGGCTCAGCAATTTTCATGCGCGCCATGTTCCTTTATATATTCTGGATGAGATTGTCCCGGAGCCCCTCCGTATTTTGTTCCACAGTCAGACTGTTCTAGGTTTACTCTACCTCTGAATGTGGTAATATCTAACCGTCCAATACTCATACCTGTTTAAACGTCTTCCATCATCGCTAAGCTCCTGCATTAAGCACATTATAAAGACTGAGGCAGTACTTATATTAATATTGGCCGTGCTAGGTTTCCTTAAACTCCAATCTCCCAATCTCTCAAGTGTATACGGTCCCCTTTCTTTTCTTTGGTTTCTCCTATCCATCTATATGGCTATAGAACCTTACATATTGTTTAAATCCCTTTGCAAGGTTCATCATTCTAACATGCTTTAGGCCTTTCCTCACTTTATCCCTACATTCCTGCCCTCGCACCTAAAGGTAGCTTTCTTGCTAATCTCACTTCCTTCCATTCTTTCTGTAGGACTTATCTGCTTTTTTTTAATCACCGCTCTGAGAGCTTCTCATACCAGTCTTGGTCTAGCTACAACATCCGCTGCTATGGGTTTTTTTTTTTCCCCTTTTCTTGGGATTGCGAGAGCTTCCGATAATTTTCTGCAGCTTAGACTTAATATAATCCAAATAATCCTCGGCCATATTATCCCCGCATCCTGCAGAGTTCTGCAGTCCAGTCCACTCCTACTAATTTTCTTACATCTTTAAAAGTTCGCCTTTTTTGAAGTCAAAAATCCGTAAGCCAGATCTGTTTTTGTTTACTCTTTCCATCTAGTTTGAAAACTGAATTAGTTTCATGATCACTCGAACAAGGTTGCCTCATACAACCATTTCTTCTACGAGGTCTCGCCTTCACCAAAACCAAATCTAAAATGGCATACACCCTCTTGTTGGTTCTTTCTTCATACTACTGTGAAGAAATCCATGCTGCTATCAACATCCAAAAGCTGAGCCCTATTATTTTCCTTGCAAGCACTTGTCCTCTCAACGAGTCTACATGTGGGGAAGTGAAGTCTCCCATGATCACAGCTTCCCCTTGTGTTTACTTCATTAAAAACATTAAAGAGGTTCTCTATCCATATCCAATCAGAATACCCGGCTGGTCCTGCTAAGCACACTCCCAAGCCTAATCTCAGGGAGCCTCTAGAGCGATTGTCTTACCTCAGTGTGATTCTTTGCCCAGACAGACCAGGTCCTCAGTCATTCCTTCACTTATTTCTTACTCAGTTAACCTCATCATTGATGTACAATGGCTACTCCCATCCACCGTTTGCCTTTTAATTCTGTCCTTTCCTAAATCAGACACATACCTTCAATACCTTACCTCCACAATGACACTATTCCACCATGTTTCTTCGTATCCACTACGTCCCGCGCACCCATAGAAGAATGAACTCCGGTTTCAACTCCCCTTGCATCACAATAGCTCCGGATCCTCCATTTTGTATCCACCGTAGGGCCTCGCATTATGTCAGACAATTTTAACTTTTGGCGTGTTGTGACTTTTCAGTCACTGACATTTCTTTACCACATTTATTTGCACAAGCATTGTACCACAGCATCACTGTTATCGTATGGCTGACTACTAACCTTTCCTCCCTTATGTCAATCTTTTGGTCCAGATGGCCGTATCCCCTCTTAATTTTGTTTAGCTCCTCTCCAGTTAATTTGGTGTAAAAATCTCCTGGACATCTCCCAACCATCTCCCGAGTTTCCAGTTTACTCTCTAATAGATCGGCAAAGCCCCATCCTAGAAGTCCTATTTCCCCCCTTACTTAGGTGAAGTCCCATCCTGAGAGAACAGTTTCTGTCCGTAAATGCTTCCCAATGACCGTACATCCAAACCCTCCTTATAGCACCACTGCCTGACGCCATCTGTTAATTGCCATAATCTGTCACCCTTCATAGCCCTGCTCTAAGGACCGGCAGAACACCCACTGAAATCACCTGAGTCCTCGATTTCCTTGAGCGTCTTCCCAATCTGGCATAGTCCTCCTTGATACAGTCAGTGAGTAACTAAGCCGTATCATTCGTTCCCCATGAAGGACAATCTAAGGATCTTTTCCCGCTCCTGCTAGGAATCTTTAAAGCCCTGAGCCACATCCTGTAATCTTAAGCACTCGGCAAGACCAACACACCTTCTGTTCTCCCGATCAAGGTCTAGTTACAGGCCTGTCTATTCTTCTCAGTAAGGAGTCTCCAATCACGTAGACCTGCTTTTTCTGGTGACAGTGTGATTCTCGATCCATTCCCACTGCTCCCACTGCGCAAGTCCCCTTGATCTGTTCAACCTTGCAATCCTCTGGGGCTATGTTTGTGTTGCCTCCATTGACTCCTCCCCCTCCTTCTGCAGGACTAACTGCTCTTCTCTTTTTCCTTGCCCCTCTCCTTCAGCGCCACTCTGCTGGTGCCCCGTCTCAATTTCCAACTCTGCCAAATCTGTTCCTGAGTTTCATTCTCTCCTCACTGGCTCTTTTTTTCCTCTGCCTGGTTCTCTAGGCACGTGCTTTCCACCGTCCACCTTCTCACCCACAACCCCTCTCAAATTCCTTTGGTACCTGCTAACATCGCACATCTGAGCTTATCCCTTCAGCCCCCTCATGTCTGTGTTCCATCATTTCCTTGAACCCCCTTCTAAACTCAACCAAGGTTTCCACCTGCATCTCCAGTCCTCGGATCTTTTCTTCCATCAGCTCTATCAGGCGGCACTTCATGCAGATGTAACTCTTTTCAGGTAACCCTTCCAGGATCATGTACATGCCACAGCTTCCACATCCAGTCATCCTCATTGTGTCTTTTGTTGCTACCTCTGTATCAGTCATGGCCTCCCCGCCTCGTGCCTGGCGGTCCAGGCCACACAACACAACACGGACCCCTCCAGGCACCGGGCTCCTGGCACCCCACTGTCCACTCTCTTCTCTGGCTTGTTGGTTCCTCTGCCTTGGTCTCCCCTGCAACCTCCTCCAACAGAACTCCCTCTGAAACTCCCCTGTTAGCAGCTCTGTTCGTTGGCTGCTGTGCTGCTGCAGCTGTCTGTGCCGCTGCCTGACTGGCTGGCTACGTATATAAGACCCCTAATCAGGGAAGCCCTGCCCCCTACTCAGGGCTCAGCTGCTCTCCCAGCACACGGCCCCTAGCGGCCTCCACACACACGCACACTCACTAACTACACAATACAATCCACAAGCTACAAGAACCTGCTCCTCCAACAGAACTCCCTCTGAAACTCCCCTGTTAGCAGCTCTGTTCGCTGGCTGCTGCTCTAAATATTATAATTGGTTACATCAGGTCAGGGTTGAAGGACCTATGTGGGAGAAGCTTGCAGTGCCACTGTACATTCTGTTTCTGATCTGTAGATATTGAGAAAATTCCAGTCTCCAGGGATTTCAATTTGGCACCTTTCATGCAGCACTAAAATACACTTTTTAAAGGGCAGCTTTCAGACGCAGGAGAATATGACAGACTCTCTTCACAAAAATCTCATGCTGTTCAAAACATGGTGGTTTCAATTAACAGGGCCTTGTGGGAGCCTTTTGATTGTTTGTGAACCCCATGTGTTTACAGTCCAGGTAGATTTCACTCTGGTTGTAGACTCAAATAAACACAGAAATCCAAGCTCACTCTAAACCACTGTGTTTCACTCAGTTTGGCACCACAACCATGAATCATGTACTTTTTCAACACAAATCAATAAATCATGTGCAGTTCACTCAAAACTCAGGCCAAATTTGCTCTAAATGTTTTGGAACCTCAACAAAGTTTTCAGTGAACTTGAGCCAAGTTTACAATGAAACCTTAAAAGCTGGCAATTTTCACATGTTTTCAGGGTTTAATAATACTGTGCACATTTGTAGCTCTTTCCAGTCAAGGATCTCAAAGCACTTTATGAATATTCATGAATCACATTTCAAAATACACCTGCAAGAGAAAAATTATTACTTCATTTTATAGAGGGTGAAAATGAGGTACAGAGGTGTTCAAGCTGGGCACCTAAAACCTGAGCCACCCAAAATCAGTGGCCATTTTTGAAAACTTGCCTGCACATGAATTCGGGACTTCTGACGCTTAAGTGGTGTGGTTCTTTTAAAATCCTTTTGAATGTTTCAGAACCATCAAGCTTTGCACATAACTAGATGACAGCAGCAATGTGCTTATTACTGTTCCCTCCATTCCCTCCTATTTGCCGCACTCATTCAGTGTGTCTGTTTTAAGTTGTCATCACTTCTAGACAGGGACTGTGTTTTCCTTTGTGTTTGTACAGCACCTAGCCCAGTGACCCTCAATCCTTATCGGGGCCTTTGAACTCAACTACAATGCAAATGGGGATGTGACCTGCCCAAGGTTGTGCAATGGAAGAGTAAGAATAGGACCCTGCTCTTCCGGCTCCTAGACCTGTGTATTTGCCATAGGACCACCCTGACTCTCCCTGCATAACTGTCCCTGCATAACTGACATTTCACACAGCTCTAAAAAATCACAGCCTCCTACAGTTTTATAAGAGGTTACCAGCAGCTGACTTCAAAATAAACATTCTAGTCTCATTCATGAAAATAAACCATTATTGTAATATTAAATTGCAAATAAAGTGAGGGAGTTATATTTCCTTCCATGCAAGTAATTATCGTTTGAAATCACTCGGCTTAATGAGTGACTTGAGTCACAGGAGGGTGAGCAGAAGGTGGGAGGGAGAGGGAAAATTTAAACAAGACAACGGTGTTGGTCATTTTCCATGTTCTCCATGCAGTTACTGAAACATTTGTGTTTGTATCAATTTCTTCCTACCCACACCTTGTTTCCTCCCTTGATCGCCTCCCACTCTGACTCTGCCAATGTGTGACCAGGGAATGTCACTCAACCTATCTAGCACCTTACAAAGGTGTTTACCTCTCTGCAAAGTGGGGCTAAGAATATTTACACACCTTTGTAAGGTCCTTTGAGTTCCTTGGATAAAATCATTGTATACCGCTACCTCGAAATAACACCACCCAATATAACACAAATTGGGATATAACGCAGTAAGGCAGTGCTCTGTGGGGGCGGCGCTGCACATTCCGGTGGATCAAAGCAGGTTCAATATAACACGGTTTCACCTATGATGCGGTAAGGTGTTTTGGCTCCCAAGGACAGTGTTATATCGAGGTAGAGGTGTATAAATACAAAGTGCCGTTGTTGTTGTTATTTTATTTTATTACTAGATGGTCAAGGAAGCTTGACAATAAATTAAACTGAAATAAGGAGTATATGTAATAATAATAAGACTTTGACACCTGGAAGAGCTGAACTCTGTTTTCTGGTTCCAGTTAGTAGCCTTATCAGATTGAAGGGGTTAGCGTCCACTAACACCAGTGACTACCACTACATCTTCTCATTATAAAAAATTAAAATAAAAATAATAATAACCCTGCACTAACACAACCAATTAATGAAACATAAAATAGTGATGCCAAGAATAGAGCTCAGGGTAGAAGAGCTGTCAAATGAGAGGATTACTCTGCCTCTGACTGGCTGTCTTCCAGTAACAGCCATCTTTGAATCTTGATATTTTTCTGATCACACAGCCACTTTTATCCTTAAAACAGGTTCTCCTACGGTGACCTATTCAGCCACCTGGAGCCTGTATCTACAGACCCTGATATTTTTCACTGTTAGTGGATATGTGTTACCTCTGTCAGCAGGACTCTAGATGTCTTCAAGAAACACAGAGCCAGTGTCATGCCTGGTTTTGTTTAGGTGTTTTCTGTTCCTTCTGTAGGACTGACTCTAAGGAGTGGTTAGGACAAATCTCCCTGAGGCAAATAGTATCACGGTTCCCTAATGCCGATTGCAAGTCACCATCTGTTTGAAATCTTCTAATGTTCCCTTTGTATGATGATCCAGGGAACTGGAGTGAGGGGAGCCATGTTCCCTGGAGGGGCAGGACAAGAGAAAAACAACAGAAACACAGGGAGTTAGGCTGGAAGCAATGCAGACACATGGACAGAGCAGTCCACTGTGTTTAATAAAGTTCCACTTTTGTTCAACTTAACCCGTGCTCAGCTTCACTATTTGCAAATGAAATATGGTGGTAACATCTGATGAGTGAGTTCTCTGAAGTGCAGCAGTTGGCAGCGTGAGCCATGGAGTTCAGCCTGAAGTCCTCTAGAGGTCTGGATTTTGAAGATACAAGCACACTCCAGCAATGGACCCAGTGCAAGGAGTAGCTCAAGCTCTTCCCAGAACTTGCTATGCAGGAGAGCAACAACAGCAGGAAAGAAAAACTATTGTTTTACCTTATTGAGGAACAAGGCAGAGAGGTCTGCAGCACTCTGGAGCTCACCATTTCCTCAAGACGCCCAGCAGACCTAGGAGCCTTGGGACCTATTGCTCCCCAAGCGGAATGAAACTGTGGACTTGTCATAAATAGATAGCTAAGGGTTAATGTTTCTTTTACCTGCAAAGGGAACCAAACACCTTACCAGAGGACCAATCAGGAAACCGGATTTTTAAAAGCAAGGGAGGGAACCTCTGGAGGGGTTTGGCTTTAGTCTGTGTCTTTTGGTTTCTTTCGGCTATGAGAGAACAACTTTTCTTTCTATCTCCAAGCTTCTTTCTACCCTGCTGTTACCAAGTTGTAAGTACAAAAGGAAAAGCAATAGGTTTATATTGTAGTTGTATTTACATGTGTGTACTTTGCTGGACTGGTTTAAATTGGCTATTTTTTGAATCAGACTGTTTATTCCTAATTCCTTATAAGCAATAGCCCTGTATTGATTCTTGAATGCAGAGTTGATATTCTATGTAATTTCTCTCTTTTTATATAAAGTTTTCTTTTTAAAACCTGGTTGAGGTTTTTGGTTTCTCTGGTTAAAGTTACGGTCCGAAGGGAGGGAGAAAATCTCTTTGTCTTAGCTTGACCAGGTTTGAATGCATAGCCTCAGGGGGAGGTAAATTGCCCTCGATGGTTTGCAGTCAAGGAGTTTAGTACAGCATCGCTCAGGCTAACCCAGGGAGGGGGGAAGCTGGGGATGAGATAGGGAGACCCAGGGGTTCTGGGTTTTGGGGGTCCCCCAGGGATAGGGTTGGGGCGACCCGGGGGCGATCAGGAGCCCTGAATCCTGATTGGTGGCAGCGAGATCAGATCCAAGCTGGTAATTTAAGCTTGGAGGTTTCATGTTAGCTTCTCAGTTTATGAACGCTAAGGTTCAAATCTGAGTAGGAGGCTATTACAGGACTAAAGCAGGTTTTTCACTAGAGCCCACTCTGAAGGGGAGGAGATAGATCCTTGTGTTACAGCCTTATGCACACTAGCTGCTATGTGCAGTTTGGGGGATTTGACAGACTCCCTAAATCTGGACAGGATAGTCTGCGGCATTTGGGATCATCACTTGTGGGAGCCACTGCTCCAGAAAGGCAATCTCACCTTAGACAGATGCTTAAATGTGTGGAGTATAATGGAAGCCACATCAGAAAGGATGAAAGCCCTAGGAGGCACAACACCCCTAGAAGTACATGCAGGAGACAACAGCAAAGGAAAGCAGGTGGCCAGTGTTCCATAGCCACAGTGAGATGCATTTACTCTGGGAGGCAGCATGAGCAGGTAAAGGAGAAGTTCCCCGTACTAGGACAGCTCTGCAAAGAATGTGGTAAGTTGAACCATTTTAGCCGTGTGTGCAAGTGTAGAGGAAGGTCCCAGAAAGATTGTCAGACTTGTCCAAGAGGAGGAGGGCACCTCAGCCAGTGCTGGTGACATCCTGACTCTCTCCTTGTCTGAGAGCATATCATGTTCAGGCTGTCAGGACAGGAAAGCAACAAGGCACAAAACCAACCTCCATGGGTACAGCAATGTCAACAGGGAAACACTCTGTGCAATTTCAGCTGGATAGCAGGGCCCCTGCAATGTGATTCCTTGGGGTGAATTGGGCTTGCACACATCCATTACAAAGAGCAGGCATAATCTAATGATATGTAATGACAGCATGGGAAAATGTGACCTCACACTAACTAATTTGAAGAATAACAGACGGTACCAACTGAAGTTTGTGGTGGCAGATGGTTGGCACCACTGACCCTTCTTGGGGAACAGAGCCATGCAAGTCATGGATCTAATCAGGACGCAGTATCAGAATTGTATGGCTGAAGTGCAAGAAGCAAAAGGAGGAGTCCCATGGATAATGGTAACAATTTTAAAAGTGTTTGGGAATGTTTTCAGAGGTCATGGGTCCCTCGAAGGAAAGCTGTGACTAGAAGTAGACCCCACTGTGTGCTTACCCTAAAGGACAATTCTTGTAATCTTGCACACGTGGAGCTCAAAAGCCTGCAGCTTCGGAGTATCATAGCACCTGTAGAGGCCAGAACAGCCTGGGTAAGCAGCATGGTGGTGGTAAGGACTCAATCAGGCATGTTATGCCTCCACGTAGACCCAAAGTCACAAAATCAGGTACTGGAAAGATGCCACTGTTCACTGCCCACAGTTGATGACCTCTTGCCAGAACTTTCCAAAGCCAGAGTCTTTGTATCAGAATCACTGTGGTGTGAGGAATAGGTTTTGGCACATACACCTAGAGAAGGAGTCCAGTGTGCTGACAGCCTTTGCAACACCATATGGTTGCTACAGATGGCTGCACATGGCAATGGGCATAAGCCCAGCCCCAGAGGTGTTCCAGAGAAGACTCATCCAAGCACTAGAAGGACTGCCTGGGGTGAAAATAGTGGCAGGTGATATCCTCACTGTGCTGAATGGTTTCAGAGTAGCAGCCATGTTAGTCTGTATCTGCAAAAGGAACAGGAGTCTCTAAGGTGCCACAAGTACTCCTGTTCTCATTGTGCTGAAGTGAGCAATGATACAGAAGCTGAATGAGACCATGATGGAAAATGACAAGTCTTTCTACAGCAATTCAAGGACAGGAACATAAAACTCAGCCTAGAAAAAATTTGACTCAAACAGCGTGAGGTGACATACATTGGACATCTGCTCCCAGCAACTGACTGAAAACAGATCCCAACAAGATCAAGGCAGACAGAGACATGCCAGCCTCAGTGGATGTGAAAGCGTTACGGCACTTCTTAGTAATGATACGTTTTCTTTCCAAGTTCTGGCCACACGTGGCAGAGGTAGCAGAACCCATATGTAAGCTCACAAGACAGGATGTTGAGTGGCACTGGGCACGTCCCCAACAATAAGCATTTGATCCGCTGAAAAAAATGATAATGAATTTCCATGTCCTCAAATACTGCCAGTCAGGAGAGTCACTGGCCCTCCAGTGCGATGCATTGGAGAAAGTACTGGGCATAGCTCTTTTGCAGGAGCAGCTGGTCGCTTATGCCAGCAGGCCCTATCGGAGACTGAACAGGGGTAAGTACTGTGACCTTATCTAATTAAAATATAATCATGCAAATCATTGTTGCTACCACTGTTATATAATTGCAACTAATCTTGTACAAAGTGTGAAGTATGGCCAGAAAGGGTTAAGCTGCTTGCAGGCTAAATAACCCAGAGCCAACCTTTAAAGTCATATTAGAAAGATATGTGAATGGTAATTATGGCCATTTCATGGTAAATAGGCTAGAACTTTGAAATGCAAACCTATGTTGTTAGAAGTTAGAAGTGGTCCTAATTGTATGTGTTTACTTATAGATGCTAGACATGTAAACAAACAGTTCCTGTCTGTCACTATAGCTATTGATTCATAAATCAAAAGGGAATATTAACATCTAGATGAATCTTGGTGCAATAATGTCATTGTCGATATGTCTCTTTAAAGTTTGTGATAAACTGCTTAATGGATAAATTATCTTATGTTAATCCATGTAGTTAATTACCGGTGAGGTTTAGGAAACAGAAGGTTACATCAAAAGCCTATTGTTCATCCAGGACTGTATGGTCAGGTGACTGCTAGAAAACTGTATAAAAGACCCCTAAGTCCTGATCCTGTCATCTCAGATCTGTTTGAGGTTTCATGCAGGCGAAGCCTAAGCCATAAGGCAGGGGTCAGCAACCTTTGGCATACGGCCCATCGGGGTAATCCGCTGGCGGACTGCGAGACATTTTGTTTACGTTGGCCATCTGCAGGCATGGCTCCCCACAACTTCCAGTGGCTGTGGTTCACCATTCCCGGCCAATGGGAGCTGCAATATTCCTATTGCAATACTCTTATTGTTCAAGCCTGGAATTTTCAGCAATAGAGATTCTATGATACAGTTGGATTCATTTAAGATTTTTACTTTATTTGACTCTATGCTTTCTTTCACATACAGTCCCAGTGCCCCGTCTCCACGACCTCTTCTGTCATTCCTGTATATTTTATACCGATATTACTATATCCCACTCATTATCCTCATTCCAACAAGTTTCTACAATGCCTATTATTTCAATATCCTAATTTAATGCCAGCCACTAGCCACTCTAGTTAACCTATCTTAATATTTAGACTTTTAAGATTTCTATATAAGCACTTGCACATTTGGTCAATATTCAGTTGCTTGCCTTCATGTGTTATATATAAATGAGACTCTTATAGGTTTGACTGTTTCTCACTAGCCTCTATACATACTTTACCAACTTCTTTCCTATTTTGTTTACTAGGCTATAGCGTTCCCTCTTTAATAAATCATTTCCTAAGAGTTGTCTCCACCTGAACCATGTGCACCTGTCAGCTCTTCCCCAGCCCTTAGTGTAAAACATCCTCTACAACCTTTTAAATTTTACATGCCAGAAATCTGGTTCCATTTTGATTTAGGTGGAGCCCATCCTTCCTGCACAGGCTCCTCCTTTCCCAAAAGGTTCCCCAGTCCCTAATAAACCTAAACTCCTCCTCCCTACACCATTGGCTCATCCATACATTAAGACCCTGCAGTTCTGCCTGTCTTCCTGATCCTGCATGTGAAACTGGAAGCATTTCAGAAAATGCTACCATGGAGATCCTGGCTTTAATCTCTTACCTAGCAGCCAAAATTCACTTCCCCCAAACTAAATGATCTGGATGAGGCTCTTTTTTTTTTTTAAACTCTTGTTGTTAAGCTGTAAAAACTGGGTTCAGTGCTCTCCCTGCGTAGTAGTTCCTTTACACCAGCCTTTATTTGCCTTTGTCACATGCTGGTGGGTGGGTGGTTGCTTCTATCTAGGTGCTTATATTAGAGAAACAAGGTGGATGAGGTAACATCTTTAACTGAACCAACTTCTCTTGGTGAGTGAGACAAATTTTTGAGCCACACAGAGCTCTTCTTCAGTTTGGGAAAGGTACTCTGAGTGTCACAGCTAAATGCAAAATGGAACATATTTAGCACATATTGTATTTAGCACATATTGTAAGGGACCATTCCAGATAAAGTGGCCTATAAACACCGCTATAGTCATAAAACAAAAAGGGAGATTAGGAGGTTAAAGATTGTTGTAATAAACCATAAATCCAATAAAAACGAGGAGTCCGGTGGCACCTTAAAGACTAACAGATTTATTTGGGCATAAGCTTTCATGGGTAAAAAAACCACTTCTTCAGATTCATGGAGTCTCTTATTTAGTCCATGATTTTTGGTGTCTATCAGAATTATGAATTTAAGCTCCCAGGTGTGTCTTTTTGAAAATGTTGGCAGGTTTCCTTAGAGGATGAGGTCAGATATAGAGTGATTGCTTTGTGAAAAGTGTTCACCCAAAGGTGATAAGGTGTTCTTGTCTGTTATCATTTTCCTGCATGAGTTCATTCAAGAGAGTAATGAGTCTAGTTTCACCCACATAGTTTTTATTGGGACACTTGCTGTGATAGGCATGTGTAGGACTAATGGATCTTGAAAGGTGACTTCTGGGGGAACGTTGTTGATCGTTGTAGCAGTGGAGATATGTCTGCAGGTTTTGCGTCTGTTGTTCTGGCAGGGTCTGGTGCCACTTTGAGTTGGTGTGTTCTGATCTGTGGGGAGCTTGCTTCCAGCTTGGAGAGACTGGGAGTTATTTGAAGGCCAGAAGTGGTACTTATATGCCCCTTGCTTGCAAAGAATCTGAATGCCTCTCAATTACTTAAAAATAGAAATAATAATAATCTCTTTCTTCCTTCCTACTTGATGGTTGGTATGCATGCATGCACATGCCTTTGTGTGTGAAGACCTTTTTGAGGAAAAGCCAATTTGAAGGATTTTGCACTTCAGTCCTGTGGCCATTCTTATCTCTGGGCGTGCATTCCACAAGCTAGGTCCTGCGCCTGTGAAAGCTCTGTCTCCTGAGCTCAGGAGCATCTCCATATAGGTTGACAATTGCATGGTCCCAGTGGAACATAGCTGTTGTGGGAGGTCTCCTCTACGGCTCTTAGAGCAAAGGAATGGGAATCAGGACTTCTAGGTTCTGTTCCTACCTCTGCCGTAGAGTTACAGTGTGACCGTCCTCTGAAACATCTTCAGATGAGGGCAGGACTAAATGGATTAGTGCTCTGATCTAATATGTTCCTTAGTGACATCACCAAGGCCACCCAGACGGAATCAGCCTCAGGCCTGGGGTAAGAATGCAGTAGTTCCTTGCTCTCAATGTTATGCTTCATCCACCAGTCACGTTATTCTACCAGTCGTGTTATCGAGCTGTACCTCCTAGTATCGAGAGCCACACTGGCTGTTCAGTAGAGGAGCTGGTGCAACTGACTTGTGTCCAGGAGAGAGCTGGTAGCATTGTGCTGGCTGGTAACCCTCCTTGACCAGATGCACACTGATCTAGGATCTCCCCAAAAAGTGAGAAATTCACCAACATGTGTTCGTGGACCCCAAATGCCAGCCCTGGGAAGATCTATGGTGAGGCCTTGAAATGAATGGAAGCAGTGCAGCTAAATCCTTTAGCCGGCTTTGAAAATCTCAACCAAGATTAAGAAAGCACCATGAGAAACTTTCAACTCTGGTGATCAGTGCATATTTTCAGGGCTATCTCTGCAACCAAAAGAGCTGGGAACACGTTTTTTATTTAAAATAAATTCCGAGATTGCCTTAACATTTTCAGATCTGTGGAGCATGCAGCCACAGGCTTTGTAAGCCTCATCTGCCTGCTCCTCAGATTGCACAGATACACAGGAAACAGGCTTTCATTCTCTGCAGCGAGAAACCCTAAATCACAGGGTAACAGGGTGAGGGGTGAAATTATATCTGAGACCTTACTGAGTGCCATCTGGCTATTACAAAAGATGGAAGGGTGAATTCAGGGAGGATTTGTTACTGGTCTCTCATTCAGGGAAGCAAGGCTGTAAAGAACCAAAGTGTGGTGACTTTGAACATACATCTTTCTCCCCTCAAAAACATAAAGCTGCCTTATCAGAGAAGTTCACATCTCCCCTCCCCCGGAACATATGCACCTTGATTAAAGACAAATCAAGCCCTTATCTCCCCTTCCACATCCCTTCCTAGTGCTGACACTGAGCTTCTATTTAAGACAGAGTGCTCACATATTCCTTTGTTATCAGCTCCCTGAAGGGCCAGGATTTGTAACCTCTGGTGAATGGAAGTTTTTCTCACAGCTAAGCTAAGGCTACCATTTTATTATCCATCAGAACTCTGTTTAAGCTACTGAAAGGAAGTGGGCTGGCTGCCTGATGATGGCACTGATTGGGGTGCTGGAACCAAGCGTGCTGGGGGTATAGCAGCACCCCCTGGCTTGAAGTGGTTTCTATCATATACAGGATTTACAGTTTGGGTCAATGGCTTTCACCATCCCCACTACACAAATTGTTCCAGCACCCCTGGTGCTGATCAGACTGTTTGACTGGAAAGGTCTTCCTGCAGGTCAAATACTAGATACTGTAACAGGTTTCAGATAGCCATGTTAGTCTGTATCAGCAAAAATAACGAGGAGTCTTTGTCGCACCTTAGAGACTAACAAATTTCCTTGTTGTTTTTGTAGATACTGTAAGTTCTGCAATTCCAGCAATAGGCACCAACCAACTCTGATTTGGAAGGTGAGCCCACCCCACCTTGGAGTATGGAGAGGGAGGTATTTAGTCCCCAAGTTCATCCATCTCAAATTAAAGGGAGATACATAAATCTGCAAGTCATAAAATAATACAGCATATTAAATAAAATACACATTTCTTTTAGACAGGAGTCTCTTGACAGAAAACAAGCCCAACTTTATACCTGTGCAAAACAGAGGGACGTAATCCACTGTATCTCTAAGATCATGAGTTAATTAATGTGAATGAATGGATAAGCCATTGGAAGTAATGAATCTCATTACTGGGGGTGCTTCTGGATTTTCATGAAGCTAGGAGCCAAAAACAAAGTTGCCTTTCTGTCAGACACTGAATAGGTACCAGAGAGAAATCTTGAATGAGGACGTAGTGCACTGAAGATGAAATGTATTAGGCTCAGTATTCTAAAAAGGCCCAGCCCCAAGACTAAGGAGCTCTTTTGTTTAAATTTATTTGCTTCTTTATGTTTTAGGTTAAGGTAGGGCTGGTGAAAGGTGCCAGATGAACAGCCCAGAAGGCTAACGTTCTCTGCCCCCAGAACAGATATTGTACAGGGAGCAAAAGTGCAAATTTGCTCATGCCACCCAATAAATATGCTTCCTCTTTAGGTGTAGGGAGGTAGCTCATTCTTAATGACCTCTGTGGAGACTGCCCTCGTCTCAAATGTGTGTATTGGTGATGTGGACACATCTGTCCACTAGGGAATGGAATTGACACCACCAGCTTGTTTCCCATAGGCTATGAACCACTTTCCATCACTGCTAACATGAGGCAACTTGAAATTGGGATTCTGTTATTTTAAAGGTAATGGGGAACCTCAGACTCATTGAAGAAGAGCAATGTCTGTGTATATTCTGGCATGTCAAAGTGAATGGTTACATGTTTTGCTCTGTGTGTGTTCAGCGTCTGTATGTCTGAGTATGTATCTGATACAATGGAAGGCAGAGAGAGGGGATATGGTTTGTAAGATGATCCTATCAAATGGGTTTGATTCTGTGGCTGTTGATGATGCTTGTCCTCCAGTAGAGGGAAAGAATATTGCTCAGATATGCTATCTGACCATATCTGCTGATACCACCGAATTCAACAGTCTGAGCAGACTCCTTGCTCTGCATCAGTATAGGGCAGGAAAATGTTTTTACTAAGGGAATAGTGCAATCAGCAGATTGGGCTCCATGCAATCACATTTTTGTCTTTTCTGTCCATCTCGCCAATGATCCTTGGGTACACTTAGCCATTCTGTGTGGATTCATATTAACAATAATTACGTGTCTGAGGGAAGAGGGAGGCCAGCCCAGGTATGGGGGTGAGGAATGGGAGAGGCATTATATAATAAATGTATCAGTGGGTTTTTTATCCTAGCTGTCATAGGAGTCATAGATCTTGTGATCCAGTAAATCTCTAGGTGGCTCTCTGAGTTACTCAACATCTTTCTCTTTTGTTTTACTCTTTCTGTATTGACAGTAAAGTAATGCAGAAAACCTTCTGCACTGTATAGTTTTGATACCTTCTGGAAATGTTAGTGTGGGGCAAATCATTATGTGTCTGTGGCATGAATAGGCAGTTCAAACCACAGAATCAAGCATTAATTTACAAATCAACCAGTCAGGACAATATGAATTCTAGGATATTAAGGGAATTAGCTAGCAAATTCATTGAACTGCTGGCATTTATTGTTGAAAAGTCAAAGACAGTTCAAGAGATCCTGAAAGACTGGATGAAAGCAAATGCAGTACCAACTTTCAAAACAGGAAAAACTGGTGGTTCCGGCCATTTCTATCCTGTCAGTCTAATTTCAATCCCTTGTAAAATATTGCAACAAATACTTCGAGAAATACAAGCTTGAGGACAGATTCTCCAGTCTGCTAAGTCCACTTGGTGCTCTAAGTGGTGCAAAATGGATTTAAAATAGCTAGAGATGACTAGTGGATCATTGCCCTCATGCAGGGGAACATTCCATTAGCGTCAAGCTGGCAGAGATGCATAGCTGCCTATTGTGCCATGTCCTATCTCTGGAGCAAAAGGAGGAAAGCAACAAGAACAGAGTGTGGCAGAACAGAGCTTCACTGTTTCCAATACCCAAAAGATCCCTGAGCAGCCTTTTGCCAGTGGCGTAAGTGAGCAATGTTCCCCTGTGGCTCTAACAGAGCTCAGGGACAATCAAAAACGTTACCTTTTTCATCTGCAGCGTGACAGAACCATGAGCAATAAATGGCAGGAGATTATAAAAAATAAATCTCGCCAGGCTAACTTGATTGTTCAGATATATATACATAAAACTACAAAATTAGTAGCCATGGGGCATGCAGTAAACAGAATGTACTCTGATTTCAGTAGAGTATTCAACATGGTATTTCTGAAGTCTAATTGGAAAATTTGTTCAAATTGATTTGGGTTGGAACGCTGTCATGTGGACTGAAAACTGAATCAAAGATCCTAGATAAAGTATAACATAAACAGCAATGTGTCCAGTTGGGAGGCATCCAGTGGAGAAACCAGAGAGATCATTGTTAGGTCTTATTCAACATCTTCATTAATTATCCCAACAAGGGAGTCAACAGCTCATTATTGACATTTACGGAGAAGGAGGAGTTTCAGACATCAGGGAGGACAGAGCAGTAACGCATAATGACTGGACAGATTAGAAGCATGGCAGAAAGTAACGAACTAGATTATCCTTGCAAAATGCAGGTTAATATAGCTTGGGGGAAAATAATGTGAAATAATACATTTAATGAGAGAGAGAATCCTAGCAACCAGTAACAGTAAACAAGACTGATAGGTGACAGTGGGCATCAAATTAGACATGAGTTTACAAGGTGACGTAGATGTGAAAAAGATCAATGCCATTTCAGATGGCATAGGCAAAATTAACACTAACAACACATCATATACAAAACAAGTACACCATTTCTGATCACCACATTACCAGAAACCTAAAATCAGGATTTTTGCCATCACATAAACCAGTGTTGCAAATTGTGGGTTAGAAGGAAGAAAATTCGGATACATATTATTTTGAGAGGGACAAATTGATACAGGTTCCTTGGTGCTGTGGTAAAATACAGCACCAGAAACAGCAACATCTCAGTTCTGGAGGTCCCTGTGACAGAGTGCTAGGTATGAAAGCCTGATGGCATGGCTACACTTGCAGATGTAGACTACTCTGGGTACGTCTACACTATCCTCAGGATCAGCAGGTAGTGATCGATCTATCGGGGACTGATTTATCACGTGCAGTGTAGATGCGATAAATCGATCCCCAGTCACTCTCCCATTGACTGCTGAACTCCAGCTTGGCAAGAGGCGGAAGCAAAGTCGACGGGGGAGCTGCGGCAATCAACCCCGTGCCATGAGGATGCGAGGTAAGTTGAACTAAGATACGCTATTCTTGTAGCTGAAGTTGCATATCTTAGGTCGATTTTCCCCCTCACCACCAGTGTAGACCAGGCCTTAGAGTTAAACCAGCCTTCAGAGAGTGCAGTAGGGAAAGCACTGCAGTCTGTCCACATTGACAGCTGCAAGCACACTGGGGTGGCCACATTTGCAGCACTTGCAGAGGCATTGGAAGTGGTGCATTATGGGCAGTTATCCCACAGAGCATCTCTTCCAATTCTGGTGCTGTGGCTTGTGGGAAGGAAGCAGAGCATTCTGGGTCCTATCCCAATGCCTCGTGATGCATCGGTTCACATCCCAGCAATCCCTCTGCTTCCGGCCACATTTGGCACCATCCTTCAACGTTTTTTGTGCTGTGCGCTCTGTCTTCCCTTTTGGTCTGCGGGAATGGAGCCCCACCAGCTGAGGCTAAGTGCTGTTCACTCAATGCCATGACCTACCCTTCCAAAAGAGCCTGCAGTGCCTCAGCCCTCAGGCATGTGGCAGCCTATCCCTGAGCAGAGCCTCTGTCAGATGGGGTTCTCCAACCCCTCCAGAGTTGCAAATTAGTCTGTGCAACAGCACTATCCAGCCAGGAATCCACACTGCAAGTCACCAGGCAACAGACTCTCTAGACTCCCAGCCTGCTGTTCTTCCTGTTCCTGGCCCAGCTTTGCCCAAGCCCTGTTCCAGCCTTGCCCATGCCCTGCTCTGACCTTGCTTCAGGCCTGCATCTGACTCCAAGACCCATGGACTCTGATCATCCAGTTTTGATCTTTGGCCTGCATCTGGACTTTGGCTATGGTACTAATTTGGTTTATTTGTGGACTCTGACCACCTGGCTTCGACTTCCTCTCCAACCACCAGGCCTGACTGCTTGGAACCAGCACCTGACAGTTTGCACAGACTCCACTGTACCAGCTCCTGCCAGGCTTGATTGAGCACCTGGGTGCTGCAGTCCCAGGGACAGTCTCCCTACTCCAGAGCCTCCAGAATCAAATTGCCCAGCTGCAGTTAGAGAACGTCTCTCTTTGAGTGCAGGTCCAGACATCTCCAGGATCCTTGGTGGCAGCCCTGGAGCATGGTTTGAAAATCTCATTGCTAGAGTGGTTTGATGACGATCACCACAAGTTTCGAGGGTTCGTTAACCAATGCCGCTTGCTGTTGCTGATGCGGCCATCCGTGCACCCAGATGATCAGGCAAAGATGGGACCTTTCAACTCAAGGTTCAAATCCCGCTACCATCTGAAACTCATGTATTTGATCATGAAATTACATGGTGGCCTCAGTATACTACCTAGTTTGTGATGCCAGTCTCTATAGAGAAGCCAAGGAGTGAATGGGTGTTTTGGCTGGGGACTAGTCTTTTCTCTTTCCAGGGAAGTGGATCTTAGCCTCCTTCTACTGTATACACAGGTAACCCCTGAGAGTCAGAGTCGCAACCTGAGAGAAATACCTGCACTAGCAGGTTGCTGCTGTCTTTGTACAATGTAGTATTAGAGTTGTGTGCAATTTTGTTGCCCTCTGCTTATGTCCTAATTCAGTGGCCACAGGAAGATCCTTTTTACCAACCATCCAAAAGGAAATCCCCGTTTCCACACTACCTGGCAAATCAGGGCAGTTTTCAGTTATCACTAGGGAATCAACATAAAGACTTCAAAACAGGCTAGCCAAAGGCAGAAGCGTCAAGTATCAGAGGGGTAGCCGTGTTAGTCTGGATCTGTAAAAGCAGCAGAGAATCCTGTGGCACCTTATAGTCTGTTAGTCTATAAGGTGCCACAGGATTCTCTGCTGCTTCTTAAGGCAGAAGCGATCCTCATCAGCTGTCATGTTGTGTTTTATCAGAAGCAAGCTTTCCAAACAGATCCCCTCTGCTGCCTACATGTGCCCTAGCACAGGCGGAGCCCTGCCAACCACATCTGCAGGTTCCCTCTCCAGCTCTGGGCTTGTGCCACACCCAAAGGAAGTTGTATTTCACTTGCACTGATTGACTCGGGGGTGTCTGGCAAATTTAGAGACTTGGCCTTTACTTGAGTCAGCCAGTTGCCCATCCAGAGGAAGTTTGTGCCTGATCAGGCAGAGACCACTCACAGCCGTATGCTGACCTCCCATGACAGTTTCCTATGAGAAAGCCCCTTCCCAGGTCGGAAATTATGCAATCCTACCTGATCCTTTTGCTGCACTTTCAGATAAGATTGGACCTCCCCTGGCTCGCCCTCCACAATCCAAACATATCGTGGGTGGTGTGGGAGGTATGGTTCAACTCTGGGTTTTGATGGGTGCACTGCCTAGGAAGACCCAGTGGGGAGATGATGGAACCCCGCCCCTGGAAAGGCATCCTCCCTCCTCGGTACTACCTCAGCTTCAGACAATACTAGTCCATCAATTCCAGCCAAGTATAGTGATCTTACAGATGTCTTTGATAAAAGGAAGGCCAATGTCCTACCCCCACACCAACTTATAACTGCCCTGCAGATCTCCAGCCATGGGCAAAGGTCCCCTTTGGGCACATTTACCTGTTATTGGAATCTGGGCTCAAGACCCTGTGGGATTACCTGGATGAAAATCTGGCTAAGAACTTCATCCAGCCCTCCTAATCCCCTACAGGAGCCCTCATCTTGTGTGTTAAACAGAAAGATGGGACAGTGTTCCTTTGTGTTGATTATCATGCCCTGAATAATACTACCATCAGGAACAAGTATCCTCTTCCACTGATCAATGAGCTCCTAGAACAGGTTGGCATAGCAAAGGTCTTCACCAAGCTTGACCTGCAGGATGTACAACTTGGTCTACATCTGGGAAGGTGACAAGTGGAAGACAGCCTTCTGCTTCTGTACCACACGTGGCCACTACGAGTGCCTGGTTATGCCCTTCGGCTTCTCTGACTCCCCAACCACATTTCAGTGCTTGGGGAATGTTATCTTCATTGTGCTTCTGACATTCCTCATGATAATTCTTTATCACATATCACAGGCTCAGATTGTAAAGCATCCAGGACCTTGCATATTTTGGACATAGCTTGAAAATCATAAGATCTTTGGCCTTTGGTCTGTGGAGATCAAGGCTCTACCTCCTGTATGACAAGGGTCAGCTACAGTATGAGAGCTCCTCTGTTCAAAACTTGTCACACTATAGACTGCAAAGCATTCCCTGGTGGACGATTGAGACTAAGGGTCATCTCTAGTATGACAAGAATTTGATCCAGTAGGACAACATCTTTGCTTAAAACAGGTCACTTTTACCGTAGTGTTTTTGTTATTTCCTCTAAACCATGAGGAAATTAAGGTTTTTCAGGATACAGAATAATTCTTATGTCCTTTGACATTTTCTAAGACTTGGTCTTTTCATCACAATTAAAAAAGACCACCCCCACAAATCTGCCTAAAATTTGATGTGAATAAAAAATGCAGTACAAGCAAGGAGCAAAAGGAGGAGTCATCGCTGAAGTGGCTGTAGATAACCAAGACATCCCTCAAATAGATATAGGACAAGGGAATAACTAATATGAATAAATATAACACTGTTTTCACTGGAGAAGGGAGAGCACCCGAGGACATCAGTTAAAATTGGCATCTGGCAAATACAAGAACATTGTTTGGTTTTGGATCCTTTCAAAAGCTCAGCCTTTGTGAAAGGCAATAAAGACAGACTCTGGATTTGTACAGTGGTGTAAAGGTTTTATCAGCATGGCTGCGGCATGCTGGGGCATCGGTAATGCATGGTGAAGTCATGAGTAAGTTATGCAGATCCCAAATGAATGCTCATAAAGCCTTTATATCATCCTGTCATGTATTCTGTAGATACACACGTCACAGTAAAACTATTTTACAAATGTTTTGGAACAGTAGGTCTCAGACTGTGAACTGCAAAGCATTCACTCATGACAGATGACTCATGGGTTGCTGGTGGGTAGATGGTGTTGCCTCTACCTTCTCATTTCCAGCCACTTCTAAAATTATATATTCCTCCTGTGTATAGAAACGCACACACATCACTAGGCAGATAGATGGTTACACTATAAGGAGGGTATCATTGAATGAGTATATTGATGTTGCATGGGCACTTGGGGGGTAAATTGTTATAGCAAGTGCATCTTTGGAGGATGTTGTGATAACAAGGGCATAGGTGGGCAGAATATATCTGTACTAAAGAGGACATCATTATGGAATTATGTTGCTATAGTGTGTGCATCTCTGGGAGCCATACTGCTATAATGAAGACCTAAATGGGGGAGCACTGTATTGCAACTGTAGGATGAGGGCAGATTTTGGTGCAATATACTGCACTAACATGGGTTATACTGGGTGGATGTTCCTATTGTAATGTAATTGGAGCACTAAGAATTTTAAGCCTGGATCAATATATATAAACATTAAATGTTTCCCATTCTTTATTGTTTTGTTACAGTTGCTGTGTCCTGCTCTGGATTATATGAGGAAAACCCTTCTTTACTGAGTCCCCATCCCAGACTGTCTCCAGGCAAAAATGTGATGATGTCATCTGATCAGTCTTCCAGTCCAGGTACTACAACTCCAGTCCCTTTAGTCCTTCCTATCTCTTAAGCAGGATCCACACCACACAGAGGAGATCAGCTTCCCTCCTTGATAATCAGAAGCCTCCTGTCTCTATGTGTGTGTCTGGTTACTAGAAAGCCAAGCTGCTGGCTTTCACAGGATGACAGAATGGACTCAGACAAGCTAGTGTAGCCGTAAGGTACTGTCTCCATTTCTGGAAAAAAAAATAAAAAAAAGCCTAGAACAAAAAAAACTCTTCTCCATCAACACACTATGAAAACAATCAGTGTAGAATATGTCGAGTCCCTGAAGCAAATGTTAATTAATGGATCTGTTTCCTCAGCAAATAGAATTTCCTTTGAAAATAACTTCACTCTGTATTACTGCCAGGGAGTTTATTTTCTTTCTCCACCTGTCTGGAAAAACCCAATAGACCTGAGCAAGTAGCTGCAAGGAAGGTAGGATGAACAGGGCTTCCTGTGGTACCAGGAGTAGTTGAATGAGTGCCCAGATTTGTGAAGGGCTGAGAGAATGAGCCAAGCACTGCTAGAAAGGTAGATAACTGTACAAAGCTGTGGTACCCACAAGGCTTCTGGAACTCTATCCTTTCTTGTCTGCACTCTCAGCATAATTCTGCTTCAGGAAAGAGCAAAGGGAGAAGGCTATTACATGAGGCAATTCCTGATAAGGGACCCTTTCAGTTAGAGCAGGATAAGTATATTGTTACCAGAGAAGTTATCCTCTTATGCAATCGTGCAAGTGTCCTGTAGGGCCAGCTAGGAGTTGGCCTCCTGCAGTGAGAACATACTTGTGGCCAGGGCCGGCTTTAGGAAGTGTGGGGCCCAATTCGAACAGTTTCGACAGGGCCCCAGCAGGGATGACTTAAAAAAAATAAAAATAAAATAAACACATGTAAAAAACCACGTGGGGCTTGTACTCACCGGGCGGTGCTCCGAGTCTTCGGCAGCACTTCGGCAGCGGGTCCTTCCAGGAGCAGCGCCAGGGTTTTTGGCGCCCTAGGCAGGGGTCCTTCTGGGCTCCCGGTCGTTGGTGGCAATTCTGCGGCGGGGGGGTCCTTCCGCGCTCCCAGTCTTCGGAGCACTTCAGCGGCGGGTCCCAGAGCGAGTGAAGGACCCACCACAGAATTGCTGACGATGACCCAGAGCACGGAAGGACCCCCCGCCGCCGAATTGCCAGCGAGGGCGGCAAAATGCTGCCTTCCCAAATCCTGGTCCCTAGGCGACCGCCTAGGTACCTAAATGGAAGCGCCAGCCCTGGGTCCTTCACTCGCTCCAGGTCTTCAGTGGCACTGAAGGACCTACCGCCGAAGTGCCACCGAAGACCCAGAGCGCAGAAGGACCCTCCACCGCCGAATTGCCTCCAAGAGCGGCAAAATGCCTCCCTCCCAAATCCTGGTCCCTAGGCGACCGCCTAGGTACCTAAATGGAAGCGCCAGCCCTGGGTCCTTCACTCGCTCCAGGTCTTCAGTGGCACTGAAGGACCTACCGCCGAAGTGCCACCGAAGACCCAGAGCAAGCGAAGGACCCACCGCCAAAATACCGCTGAAGACCCGGAGCACCGGCAGGTAAGTAAAAATTAAAAAGGCACCTCTAGCCAGGGAAGGGATTCTTACTGGGCGTGGGGCTCTCTTAGGCACGGGGCCCAATTTGGGGGAATTGGTGGAATAGACCTAAAGCCAGCCCTGCTCGTAGCACTACCCTGTCAATGTCACCCAGGAATCTTACAATGTGGAATTCCTCTCTGAAGTGGTATGTCGGTGCTTGCTGGAATCCTATGGAGTACATGTCTTCATAGCAGTTCCATGGCAACTGAAATTTCCTCTTGTGGTGATTGGGGCAATTTTTCAATATTTCTACTTCTATTTTAGATTGTTTCCCTTCATTCTTTTTGCATGTATTCCTTGTGCATTCAGCAGTTTTTGAAACCGTTCGAGGATATGAAATGCCTAGAAGAAGGTGAACAATTAGCTGTCATTACCTCCCCATTGTAATAAAACCCAATGTCCTGGAAAGCAAGTGGGAGGAGGAGAGTGAAGAGGCACTTTTATCATGAAATCCCTCACAGAGGATGAACAATATTTGGCAGTGAGGGAGAAAACTGGACTTGTTCAACCTTAAAAGGAACCATGTTTTTATTTCAATAGCATTACAATAATTCCTCTTTAGTTTATGCTCCCTCCTTTCCCACCCCGCAGTTTCTAAGACATACACAGAAATATTTCATGAGTGCATCCTTTCAACAAAATTTGCATCCAGCTGGTCATCCACCAAAAAGAGTTCTCCTATTGATTTGAATTGGGTGTGTCATAATAAAACACTCATTAACTGTACATATCAAGAAGGGCTCTTTTTTTTTTTTCCAAATCAGTAAATTTACTCCCATCTTGCATAACTCATTTGTCATATGAATTTCTTTCAAGGAAGACAGTTTGCTTACTTCACCTGAACATGAATTCCCATAACAGATAGTGGGATATGGTTAGCATATATAAACAAACAAAGCTGCCAAATACTATAAATTAATCAAGTTACCTCTTTTATTGGCTGAGAAGGAAAAAAGAGAGATTGTTATTTCTATGTTGAATCCTTGGGAGTTGCACAGATACTACAGAGATGGAGCCATGTAAGCACCTGGATAGATGTTTGATTGATTGATTGTCTGGCAAGCAATGTTCATACTTCATATTATCGCTTTGCATGCTTCACCAACCTACCTGCAGAATTGGTGTAGTCAGGGAGGCAGGAATATGCTATGTAATCATAGAATCATGAAAATGTAGGGCTAGAAGGGACCTTCCCTTGATTCAATGGGACGAGGACTGCCCTTAGTCCCCAAGAAGAAAATGAGCCTTTGACAAGTTGGGAGAAAACCAGTTCATAAAATGCAAGTCCTAAGCTTGTGAAATGTTCCCCTTAATATTTAACACACAAAGTTCAAAATTTATAATCCCCAGGTGCAGGGCTCTGGCTCCCCATCCCCTGGTCTCTGGAGAAAGAAGACTCACATAGATGAAATAGTCCCTGCTCTTGTCCCAGAAATGGTTCCCCAAATCGCATCCCAACCTTAAGGTACTAGCCAAAGAGTTGCATCCCAGCCTCCACTGTCATGTGCCACCTGAGGAGCAGATGCACATTTAACCTGGGACAGATATTCCTTAATACTCAGACTATTTGATGTGCACCCGACACGTCCTTGCTCTGTAAATGGCCCTAGCCATCCTCTTCTAGTTGCTGACCGTTTCCCTTCATGCCACAGGTGAGATTGCCCCTTTCCCAATAAGCCCTTCATGTCTCCTTCCAGATATCAACCACTCCCAGTTTCTCATTCTGTTGTAAAGCTTGTTACTCCTCCCCCAAACATCAGAACCCTCACAACCTAGAGGTGATGGCACAGGGGCTTTGTACAGCTGGAGCAAGTGGGGAAATCATCTGCTTGTCACTGTGAAAGTAGTTGTTGTAGTTACTGTATTAGTGGAGCAGTTTGGTATGTGGCTGTATATTAAGGGGTTAAAAATACATTGCTCTAATATCTGTAACTACAAGTTCAAGACTTGGTATTTTGAAATGCAATATTTTTCCACAAATATTTATTTTTAAATAAAATTTCTGGAAAATTGTTTGGCATTTTTACTACTCAGACTTCAGTTTGTTATCTCTGATGTTTGACTGTAGCACTGCAGACATAGTGATTGTGTTTTCTGGCCCTGATTGGGTGTTTGGGTGCTACCAGATATAAATATTTACTTATAATAACAATAGGGACACATTATAAATTCCCTCACTCATGCAGGTGAGCAGTCATTGGCATGAACAGTCCTTCTGACTTCAATGAGTGTTCTCATATGAGCAAACTGCTCACCAGTCTGGGTGAATAAGAGGTTCACAACCTGGCCAGAACCACTAGGACAAAGAACTACATATTTATGTTCTGTGCTTTTCCTGAATTTACCTACTGTGATAATTATATATTTTTAAAGTAATTACAAATTACTTGTTAAACTACAAATACTTCTCTACTCTAGATATTATAGGGAGAGACCCAGCCCCGAACATTGGTGGAGCCAGGTCCCCTGAGCTCTGAATTTGCTGGAGCCCAGGCACTACGGGCCCATATAACTCGCTGACTCTGGGAGCACACAGTTCAGGTGGAGACGTCCCTTAGGAATGAATTTTGTCAAAGGGGAACTCAATATTCTAGTAAAGAGGATAGGAAAGAAGTTGGTAAAGTACAGGTAAGAACTAGTGAGGAATAATCAAACAAAATGGAGTCCCATTTAAACAGAACACTTAAAGGCAAGCAACTTAATATTGACCAAATGTACCAGTGCTTATATATAAATGCTAGAAGTCTTAATACTAAGATGGATGAATGGGTGAACTGGCATTAAATGAGGATTTTGATATAATAGGCATCACAGAAACTTGGAGAGGTAAGGATAATCAATGGAACATGGTAATACACGGTATAAAATATATAAGAATGACCAAGTAGGTCACAGAGAAGGAGGAGTGGCATTAAAGGAAGCATAGAGACAAGTAATATAAAAATCTTACATGAAACAAACTGTACTATAGAATCTCTATAGCTAGAAATTCCATACTTGAATAATATGAGTAAAGCCATAGGAATATACTACCAACCACCTGACCAGGATGGTGACAGAGACTGTGAAAAGCTCAGGGAGATTAGAGAGGCTACAAAAGCAGAGAGCACAATAATAATGGCTAAGGCTACGTTTTAGTCATGGGTATTTTTAGCAAAAGTCATGGACAGGTAATGGGCAGTAAGCAAAAATTCTCAGCGTGTGACCTGTCCATGACTTGTACTATATACCCCTGACTAAAACTTGGGTGCTCTGGGGCGAGGGCGGTCAGGGGGTAAGCACCACCCACAGCCCTCACCCCCTCCCGCACCCCAACCCCCAGCCTCAGCCCTGAGCCCCCTCCCACACCCAAACTCCTGCTGCTGCTGGGTGGGAGGGGCACGGTGGCCTGAGACTGCCCCAGAAGCAGATGGTGTGGCTGGCCCGGGGGCTGCCCAAGCTGCTCAGGTGGCCTCTGGGCCAGCTGCACCAGCTACTGCAGAAATCAGAGGTCCCAGAAAATCAAGGAATTTGTGACTTCCATGACAGACTAACAGCCTTAATAATGGGGGATTTCAACTAGCCTCATAGTGACTGGGTAAATGTCACCTCAGGTGTGATGCAGAGATAAAATTTCTAGACACCATAAATAACTGCTTCTTGGAGTAGCTAGTCCTGGAACCCAGAAGGGGAGAGGCAATTCTTGATTTAGTCCTAAATTAGACCATAATGTATTTAAATATAACATTATTATACAGAGAAAATGCCAAAGAAACCCACCACAGTAGCATTTAACTTTAAAAAGAGGAACTATACAAGAATTAGAACTCTTGTCAGACGGAAATTAAGATGAGCTGTTACAAGGTGTCATAAACAGATAGCTAAGGGTTAATGTCTCTTTCACCTGTAAAGGGTTAACAAACAGTGACCTGCAACACCTGACCAGAGGACCAATCAGGAAACAAGATACTTTCACATCTTGGTGGAGGGAAGCCTTTGTTTGTGGTTTTTGGGTTTTGCTTTGTTCTCTCTGGGTCCTGAAAGGGACTAGACGTGCAACCAGGTTTCTTGCCAATCTCTCTGCTACAGTCTCTTATATATTCAGAATAGTGAGTATTAAGTAGAAAGGCGGTTATAGTCTTTTAAATTGTTTTTCTGTATTTGCAAATGTGTAGTTTGCTGGAAGTATTTTTAAATTGTATTTTTGCTGGGGGGAGGCTTTTCTCACTGGTGTCTATAAGCTGAAAGACCCTGTAATATTACATCTTGTATTTACAGAGATTTCTTATTTTTTCTTTCTTTTATTAAAAACTTCCTTTTAAATACCTAACTGATTTTTTTTCCTCTGGTTCATGCTAAGGTATTGAGTCTGTACTCACCAAGGACTTGGTGGGGGAGAGAGAAGAAGGATAGAGGTGGAAGCCTCTGTTTTAAGATTCAAGGAGTTTGAATCACAGTATCTTCCAGGGTAACCCAGGGAGGGAAAGCCTAGGAGAGGCACTGGTGAGGGAAACAGTTTACTTTCCTTGTGTTAGGATCCAGGGGGTCTGGATCTTGGGGGTCCCCAGGGAAGGTTTTGGGGAGACCAGAGTTTATCAGGTACTCAGAGTCCTGATTGGTGGCAGCGTATCAGATCTAAGCTGGTAATTAAGCTTAGAGGAATGCATGCTAGTACCTCATTTTTTTGGACTCTAAGGTTCAGATTGGGGAAGGAATACTATGACACAAATGTTAAATGCTTGCAAGCAGCATGGGGATTATTTAAAAACACCATGATAGAGGATAAATATATATCCCAAATCAGAAAAGACAAGAAAAGGATCAAAACAGTCCACCATAGCTAAACAACAAGGTCGTTGAGGCTGTTAGAGGCAAAAAGTAAGCCTTTAAAATTTGGAAGTCTTATCCTAATGAGGATAATAGGAAGGTGCACAAACTCTGGCAGGAAAAGTGTAAGACTAAAAGGCAGACCAAGAAAAAACTGGAGAAGAAACTTTCTAAAGTTGCAAAAACTAACCATAAGAATTTTTTAAAGTACACTGGAAGCAGGAAGCCTGCCAAACTGGCAGTGGGTGACTAGATGACCAAGGTGTTACAGGAACACTCAAGGAAAACAAGGCCATAGCAGAGAAGCTAAATGAATTCTCTGCATTGGTCTTTGCTGCAGAGGATATGGGGGAGACAGCCACAACAGAGCTATCCTTTTTGGGAGACAAGTCTGAAGTTCTACCCCACACTGATATGCTAATAGAAGAGGTTTTAGAACAAATTGATAAATTAAACAATAATAAGTCACCAGGGCTAGATGATATTGACTCAAGAGTTCTGAAGGATCTCAGATGTGAAATTGCAGAACTAACTGTAATATGTAAACGCTCACTGAAAGAATACTCTTTACCAGATGACTGGAAGGCAGCTAATATAATGCCAATTTTTAAAAAGGGTTCCTGAGGTGATCCGGGCAATTAAAGGCCAGTGAGTCTGACTTCAGTACTGGGCACATTGGTAGAAACTATAGTAAAGAACAGAATTATCAGACAGAAAGATAAACACAATTTGTTGGGGAAGAGTCAACACTGGTTGAGTAAAGGAAAGTCATACCTCACTAATCTATTTTAATTCTTTGAGGCTGTCAACAAGCATATGGATAAGGGTGATCTGGTCAGTATAATGTGTTTTGATTTTCGGAAAGCTTTTGACAATGTTCCTCATCAAAGGCTCTTAAGGAAACTAAGGAGTTGTGGGATAATAGGGAAGGTCTCATGGATCAGTAATGGGTAAAAAATAGGAAACAAAGGATAAATGGTCAATTTTCACAATGGGGAGAGATACACAGCAGGGTTCAGTAAAGATCTGTACTGGGACCTGTGCTGTTCAAGATGTTCATTAATAATCTGGAAAAAGGAGGGAATAGTAGGGTGACCAGACAGCAAGTGTGAAAAATCAGGACAGGAGGTAAGGGGCAATACGTGCCTATATAAGAAAAAGCCCTGAATATCAGGACTATCCTTATAAAATCAGGACATCTGGTCACCCTAGTGAATAATGAAGTGGCAAAGTTTGCAGATTATACAGTTATTCAAGATAGTTCAGTCTAAAGCTGACTGTGAAGCATTACAGGGGGATCTCAGGGCGACTGAGTGACAAAATGGCAGATGAAATTGAACATTGATCAATGCGAAGTGATGCACATTGGAAGAAATAATCCCAACTATACATATATAATGATGGGTTCTAAATTAGCTGTTAACACTGAAGAAAGAGATCTTGAAGTCACTGTGAATAGTTCTGTGAAAACTTTAGTTCAATGTGATCAAAAAGTCTAACAGTGTGTTAGGAACTATTAGGAAAGGGTTAGAAAATAAGATCATAATGTCACCATATAAATCCCTGGTGCACCCATACCTTGTGTCCGGTTCTTATTACCCCATCTCAAAAAGGGTATAGTGGAACTGGAAAAGGTTTAGAGAAGGGCAACAAAGCTGATCAAGGGCATAGATGGCCTCCATATGAGGAGATGCTAGAAAGACTAGAGCTGGTCAGCTTAGAAAAGAGACAAATAAAAGAAGGGATATGATACAGGGCTATAAAAGTGTGAATTGTGTGCATAAAGTGAATGGAGAAGTGTTACTCACCCTTTCCCATGATACAAAAAACAGGGGTCACTCGATAAAATTAATAGGCTGCAGGTTTAATACAAACAAAAGGAAGTACTTTTTCACACAAAACACAGTTAACCTGTGGAACTCATTGCCATGGGATGTGGTGATGGCCAAAAGTATAACTGACTTCAAAAAAGAACTTGATAAGTTTATGAAGGATAGGCCCATCAGTGGATATTAGTTAAAACAGTCAGGGATGCAACCCCATGCTCTGCGCAACTTTAAACCTCTGACTGTCAGAAGCTGGGAGGAGAAGATAGGGGTGAATCACTCCAGCTTCCCTTTTCTGTACACTCTCCCTGTAGCTCTGGTACTAGCCACTATTGGAGACAAGATACTGGGCTAGATGGACCATTGATCTGGCCCTGTATGGCAGTTCTTACGTTGTCAGTCATGTAAATTCTCACAGGAAAATCTTAGTATGTATGGATATGGCTGGAAATCTAAACCAACAAAAATAGTTAGCAGAATCTCACTTAATCACTTAAGGTACCAAACCAACTTGAATTCTACCCTGCTTTTTGTTGCCCACCCTTCACATACGGTCCCCAATTTTAATTCTCTCCCTAGGGACTGGTTCCTATTGTCCTCCCTTCCTAGGGCTGGGTCTCTCATTGGGAAGTAAAGAATAGGGTGTTATTCACATTTGTAAGGCCTGAACATCACCCAGACACAAATGCTTAGTCTTTTAGGCCCAGATCTTCAAAGGGATTTAGGCACCTAACTCCCATTGACTTAAACGGGCGTTAGGAGCCTAAATAACTTTGAGGATCTGGGACTTACTATGTATATATACAGCCCCTGAGGCCTCTAGATGCTATAATAATAATTACCACCTGAATGAATATCAGCCTGCAATACTTGTTCATCTCACTGTTCATATGTGTGAGTGAGAGCTTTATGCCAGGAGCTTGTATCAGATTGATAAGGAAGCAGTGAATTAGTTCTTTGCTGGTTTATAATATGCTGATTATGAAAAATAACTTGACCAGGATACTGTGCTGCTCTCAGTACTGTGAATGGGCTGGATGGTTCCAGTCAGTAGGGGTTCTCCCTTCCTCATCTTAGGGATGGTGAAACTGTCATCCATTTTGCAACCCTTAAGATATGTCTACATGACAAAGAAAAAACTTCTGGTACCAAGTCTCAGAACTCAGGTCAATTGACTCGGGCTTCTGGGGCTTGGCCTGCGGAACTAGAGCAGCAGTGTGGATGTTTCTGCTCAGGCTGGAACCTAGGCTCCAAGACCTTCTCATCTCGCTGAGATGCAGAAGTATAAACATACTCTCAACTATTCTATTTGAGAACTTGTGTCCCACAATGAGAGGGGTCTGTCTCCATCCTCTTTCAATTCCTTTGCTATGTTGGATGTCACTCTTGTTCAGGATTGTACTTACAAGTGGGCCAGATCCTCCACAGCTGTAAACTGGTTTAGCTCTACTGACTTTAGTAGAAGTATGCTGATTTACACCGGCCATAGAGGTCCAGGGCTGTCTTCCTAGGTTGGCCCTTTCACCCACATCAAGTGAGAATCTCCATCACTCTTATCCATGGGTAGCTTCCTCTCTTCCCTCTGACAGTTCCTTTTTAGCTGAGATGTCACAGCCTATTTTGTTGCTAAATTGCAGAGGGTTCAGAGAAGAGCCATGAGCATGATTTAAGGATTAGAAAACATGCCTTATAGTGATATATGCCAGGAGCTCAGTATATTTAGGTTAACAAAGAGAAGGTCCAGGGGTGACTTGATCACTGTCTATAAGTACCTACACGGGGAACAAGTATTTGATAATAGGCTCTTCAGTCTAGCAGCAAAAAATATAACATGATCCAATGACTGGAAGTTGAAGCTAGACAAATTCAGATTGGAAATAAGGCATAAGTTTTTAACAGTGAGAGTAATTAACCATTAGAACAATTTACCACAGATCACAGTGGATTCTCCATTACTGGTGATTTTTAAATTAAGGTAGTTTTTCTAAAAGATATGTTCTAGGAATTATTTCAGGGAAGTTCTCTGGCCTGTGTCATACAGGGGATCAGGCTATATGGTCGCTAAAGTTACTTCTGGCCTTAGAATGTATGAATGAACCTATGAATCTAGATCTGCTCATTAACATCCTGGCTGACACCCTCCCTGGAGCCAGGTGGCATACCAGTGAAAAGTTCTCTCTCTGTTTCTCATCCCAGAAACCTCTTGTACCTATGGCTCCATTTGCTCCTGGGTAACATCTACGGACACCTCCGGAAAACCAGACTGGGTGCTATCTTCAATGAGTGCCTTGGTGTCACAGCAGCAGCATCAAGTTCTGGAAAACCATTCATCCAGAGGAGACAAAGAAGGTAGACAAACTTCCAGTTCATTCCCAAAGGGATACACATATGCACACACAGATTTCTACGGCCATCTTTCCCTGTGTCTCTCCGAAGCCATCATGAAATTCCACTCTAAACTCTAGAGAACACACCACTAAGAATCATGTGTATATTAAAAAAAGCCATTGATTTTTCCATATATTTATCAAACACTAGACTTGAGCATATTGCATAGATGTATGGAATATTTACTGTGTGGCAGCCTTGCTCATACTGCAGTGTACAATGTGAAACTTGATACATATTTAACACAGCCCATTTTTATACAATTCACATACTGTAACATTTGAAATGCAAAGGCGACACTCTCAAAGAACCACAGTTATTGGCAAGTCACTTCTCTTTCATCAACAGTGCACAGTGTAGCTACTTCCATAGTAGCTACTTCCAGACCCTGAGAAAAGCTGGAGAAATTCAACTCCTGGTATAGCTAATAGGTTTTGAAGGGGCCCAAGTCTGCAGTATTCCAAGCCCTTTCAGCTCACTTTGCCTTTAATGGGAATTGAAGATGCTCAGCACTCTTCACTGTTATTCTCACCTCTTGGGATTTGGCCCATACTTTTTATGTTCTTATGGTCCAGTCCTGCTCCCATTGAAATGAGAGGTTCACATCAACTTCATTGGGCCAGATTTGGGCCCTTTGTGAATTAGCTTTGTTTCCAACACAGTCAGAAGAAGCCATTTTTAACTACAGAGGGTGAGAGTCCCAGGAAATTCAGCCCCTTGACAAGGCTAAGCTGACTCATATTTGTGTGTGCACTTGTGTCTGTGTTATATTTCTAACCAGTATTATATCTATTGCCTCCTCCCTTCTTTTTCCTTCTCACTCTCTCCTTGGTTTCTTTTCCTCTCTTTCCCCCTCTCTCTTGATCTGTTCTTTACTTATTTTCTTTCTTTTTTAACTTAATTCTTCTTTCACTTCTTTTTATCCTCTACTTTTTTCTTGTCTTTTCTTCTCCTCTCCTTTTTCACCACTGCTTCTTTCAATCCCTCTTTCCTCGTTTCCTCTTTTTATGTCTTCTCCCCTTGTACTCTTCCCTTCTTTCCTTCAGGGAACATTCTCCTCCTGAACACCAGCAGGTTCTTGGATAGATGTGAGTTCAGTCTGCATAGCCCCATCCTGCCATGGAGTGTGGAGTCCTGCTTGCTGGAGCTGGCCATATATTCACGGGACACTGCTCCTCCTCTCCAGGGATTCACAGTTGAAATCCGACATGTGGAGACAAACCAGAACATAATCATTCCTCTGAGAGATGGGCAAGAGGAGATCACCTGGTAAGGCTAGCTACCTGCAGCCACTTAAATGTTGCCTGAGGGGCAGTTCCCTTAGGGCATTGCTTCGAGCAAAGTCTGCTCTGCTTCTCTCTCCACAAAGTCACTGGTTCTGTGAAGGCCAACTCTGAGGACTGAACTGAGAACCTCCATAGTTAAACGCTGGAGGCTCCACAGCTTGATCTAAAGAGCTAGCCTCCATAGCTGCTGGCTGCAACAGACTCTCATCCTCTGGGGATAAGACACAGAAGAGGATGTATAACATACTCTTGACCAGTGGGTTATACTTACATAAGAACGGCCCATACTGGGTCAGACCAAAGGTCCATCTAGCCCAGTGTACTGTCTTCCAACAGTGGCCAATGCCAGGTGTCCCAGAGGGAATGAACAGAATAGGTAATCATCAAGTGATCCATCTCCTGTCGTCCACTCCCAGCTTCTGGCAAACAGAGACTAGGGACACCATCCCTGCCTATCCTGGCTAATAGCCATTGATGAACCTATCCTCCAGGAATGTATCTAGTTCTTTTTTGAACTCTGTTATAGGCTTGGCCTTCACAATATCCTCTGGCAAGGAGTTTCACAGGTTGACTGTGCACTGTGTGAAAAAAAATACTTCTTTTTGTTTGTTTTAAACCTGCTGCCTATTAATTTCATTTATTAACTTCCTCCCAAAGCTTTAGTAGGTAATGATGCCCCTATTTCATCTGATTCACTTATTGTTGCTGAGATTATAGGCCTCAAATCTACTGAGTCGAAAATGCTCCCTCAGTATTGGGCCAATTTCTCTAAGCCATGTCATGGGTTATCCTGGTCACAAGAGCTAAAAATTTCACATGGTTTGGTGTAGTTTTAACTATCATCATTCTTCCCCTCTTACTACCAGTATCTGCTTGAAAAGCCTTGTCAGTGCACATTCCTGGGCAGAGCATGCAGTCTGATACACGACCAGCATAGTCCTCAACCACTATTGGTTTGGGTGAACTTTTGGCAGAGGGAGTGTTACCCGAAAAACAATCTCCATAGTTAAAGGAAATACATCCATACTCATCCCATTGGACCATCAGCAGCAGCTGATACCATCAGTCATCACCACTAAGAAACTTCCAGGGTGAATAGAAACACCCTGAAAGGCCACAGATCAAGCACAGTGGGGCCACTATTCCTCTACCTCCAAAATGTCACACAGTTTGGGTGTCATCCCCAAATTGTTGAACATCTACAGAGCCACTCACCAGCTGTCCATCACCCAAAGGCTCCCCATGTGCTGTGAGAATCATCTGGTAGCTGGTTAGGCCAGTTTTCTGGCTCCTTCACAATGCTAGAGGGTTCAACAGGGGCTGTACTGGAGCCAAGCATCTGGCCGCTAATGCTTTGGCCATGAATGAAAAATTCTATATCTTCTTTCTTTTCAAAGGCTGTTCCTTTCTGAGATGCCTCCCTGGGTGGATGAGCTAGGTATAACAGTAGAGCCTGAGTCACAACGTTCAGTTCCAGTGCTGATCCAGACTTTTCCAGAGTTCATGGGTATTTGCTTCTGGTCTATCTGTAAAGCTCTGGGCAGGGTAGAAGAGATAGTATAGAAAGAGAGAGGAAAAGAAAGCAGATAAGAAAATCGGGCAATACCAAACCTTAGCCTGGATGTTACTTACTTTGGTCTTCCCCACGGTTGCTTTTTCATTCCTGGATGTGCCAGAATGCACATGAGGTGGGAACCAAGAGGGTGCCTTGAAGTGCAACAGGGAGACTGAGTTCTAACAGAGAAAGAGAGAGAGAGAGGAGTCCACATGGCTGTTTATTTACAGTCTTCCTTGTGCTTGCTATCCTTTCCTCCTACCTGCCTTTGAGGGGCATGGATTAAGTACGCTGACTGTAAGCTTTTTGTTTATATCACCTGATTGGCTCCCATGGAGAATTCCACCAACAGATCCTTGCTCTTGTTTTCCTTGAATTCCCTGGCACCACCTTTTGTTGCTATAGAGATACCCAGCCAAGACTCCTGTTCTGGTGAGCCAAAGACAGCAAAGTTTGATTTAAAATTTGATTCTTAACCCTCACAGCCCTTCTTCTCCTATTTTCAGTTCTTACTGACTTCCTTTCTAGGTGGGCCCTTCCCCCTCTGGATGTCTCCTTGCCAATGTAGCAGAGAAAAAGTTGCCTTTTGGTGTCATTCTTATCCCCAGAGACCACCCATGCCACTTCAGGCATATGACTCTTCTCTGCTGGCCAAAGCAGCTAGATTCACAAGTCCATTTCTGCTAATTATTAAATGATTGATTAATTGAGTGCTCCTCACAAGTACCTAGCTGTTCAGTATCAATAGTGATCACTTCACGCATCACTGACATGCAGCTATCTCTGGAATGGAAAATTGCAGCTGTTCCATACCTGAAGACTGCCACAACAGCTTTAGGAGATGAAGTTAAGATCATCCTCTCTAATTAAAATAGCAGTGGAATTTAAGTAGGTAGAACCTAATCTGCTCAATCGGAAATTTGTTAGGACATTGGGGTTATACCTTTGCTCTCATGAAAGGAGTGAAAAGCTTGAAGGGACCTGTAACAATCATAGGTGGTCAGGGGCTTAGGTTTAAAGACATCTAAAATATGTAATATACTTCAGTCATGTTTAAAATATGTGGAAGAAGGAAAACAAGGGGATGGAATTAGAGACTCTTGGAAAAAATATGATTCCGTTCTTTTTCTTTTACAATGGATTGATTTAAAAAATATCTACACAAGTCCAGGGTGGACAAAGGAAACTTATTTTAGTGTGTATAGCAGAACAAATAAGAATCATTATTGTATATTGATCTAGCTTCTCCATGGCAGGCACATGGCCCAAGACCAGTTTATCTTTTATATCTGAAGGCCTGTGCTATCAATTGACAGGAAGACCAGCCTGAAGTAATTGGATTTTTGGATGGTTTGGGATTTTTAAATGTTTTTGTGTGCTTCTAAAGAATACTGTACTGTCAGGAGTAGAACAGGAAGCACAATGACCAAATGATAGTGTAGCGATAACGCAGCATATCATAAACCTATGGCACTGTAGAAGTCCGCTGTTGGGAGAGGGGGTTCACCCCTCTCTGGGGCGGCTGGGAGCCAGGCCGCCTCACTACCTGGGGTGACAACGACATTTCGGGACTCAGGCCCTCAGACCAGGGCTGAGCAAGTAGTTCAGTTTATCAAGCCCAGGCCCTGGATCAGGGTGGGGCAGCAAACAGTGGTGCAGGGCTCAGACCCTCCGGCAGGGGCTGAGCAAGCAGTTCAGTTTATAGAAGGTAAGAGGCCCAGGCTTCTGGGCCTGAGTGTTGGGGCAAAGGGGAGACTGCCACCTATGAGTGGAGTGGCAGGAGGGACGCAGGCCCGCCCGCTCCTCTGCGTCCCAGCCCGGGGCCCTAACAGTGGCAGGCAACCTGCTGCTGTGTCAGTGGGGATCCTGGCCGCAACACACTGACATTGGCTCTGGTTCTGCTGCAGCCAGACTAGGGTCGGCTGCCCCCGGGCTACTTCCAGACTCCCCCTCGGGGCTTACCTGGATCCTGGGGTCATCCTCCACAGGGTCCAGGTGCCTGGGTTTGTCCCAGTTGGGGCTGCAGGGTAGGTCCAGCAGCTTCTCTGGATAAAGAGCACAGGGGAGCTCCGGCAGCTCCTCTGGATAACGAGCACAGGGGAGCTCCGGCAGCTCCTCTGGATAACGAGCACAGGGGAAGTTCGGGCCACCCTGGGCGGCTACCTTGGGTTGCAGGAGTCTCCCAGTCCTGAGCTCCCGGAGGGACATCTGCTCACTCTGGCCGCTGGGGCCTCACTGAGCTCAGGGCGCTTGACCCTTTGCGGGGCAGGCTCAGAGCTCCGTAGCTCCGTCCAGTCCAGCCTCTGGCTGGGCTCTTCGTCCTCCGGGGCGGCTGGGAGCCAGGCCGCCTCATTACACACACCCCCACTCAAGTCTGGCTCCCGTGCGGCGGGACCATACCCTTCCATGCCTCCCACACGGGAAAGAAAGTCCGCATTAGCGTGGGCCTTCCCAGCCCTGTGGTGAACTGTAAAGGCATAGGGCTGTAACACCAGGTACCACCGCTGTAGCCTCATATTATGGTCTTTCATTCGGGCCAGCCATTGGAGTGCGGCATGATCAGTGACGAGCGTGAACGGGACTCCGAGGAGATAATACCGCAATGCGTCACAAGCCCACTTTACAGCGAGGGCCTCCTTTTCCACTACCACGTAGTTCTCCCGGGGGAACAGCTTCCTGCTGATATAAACGACTGGATGTTCTTCCCCGTCGACCTGTTGGGAGAGGACAGCCCGGAGTCCCACCTCCGAGGCATCTGTCTGGAGGACGAACAGCTGGTCAAAATCTGGGCTATATAGAACCAGTTTGCGGCAGAGGCTTGCCTTGAGTGTCTGGAATGCATTGTCGCATTCTCGGGTCCACCTTACTTGCAGCGGGCTGTCCTTGGTCAACAAACCAGTCAAGGGGGCTGCAATAGCCGCAAATTGGGGAATGAACCACCGATAGTAGCCGGCCAGTCCCAGGAACTGGCGTACCTGGCGTTTTGTGGCCAGCGGAGGGCAAGTTGCAATGGCCTGAACTTTTCCCACGAGGGGTTTTACTTGTCCATTCCCGATGGTATAGACCCCTAGGTAGGTCGTTTCTTGCCAACCAGTACGGCACTTCTTTGGGTTGGCAGTCAACCCGGCTGCCCGCAGGGACCTCAGGACTGCTGCTACCCGCTCAAGGTGGTTCTCCCATTGGCGATTATAAATAACCACATCATCAAGGTAGGCGGCCACATAGTCCCAATGGGGCTGGAGGAGGCAGTCCATCAGCCGCTGAAACGTGGCCAGGGCCCCATGGAGGCCAAAGGGCATCTGGGTAAACTGATACAGGCCCGTAGGGGTGGCAAAAGCGGTCTTCTCCCTGGAGGCCGGCTCGAGGGGGATCTGCCAATACCCCTTGCTCAGATAAAGTGTGGTGATGTAACGGGCCTCTCCCAACCGGCCGAGTAGCTCATCTACCCGGGGCATCGGGTATGCGTCCAACTTCGAGATGGCATTGACGCATCTGAAATCGATGCAGAATCGTCGGGTGCCATCCGGCTTCGGTACCAGCACCACTGGGCTGCGCCATTTGCTTTGTGCTGGCTTGATGACCCCCAAGTCCAGCATGGCCCGTACTTCCTCCTCAACGACCTGTCGTATGTGATATGGCAAGGGCCTGGTCGCGCCTCGAATCACCATGCCCGGTTCAATCTGAATGGTGTGATGGATGAGGATGGTGTATCCCGGTTGGGTTGTGAAGGTGCGAGGGAACGCCTGTAGGAGACACTGGGTCTGTTTTAAGTTGTTCAGCCGACATCCTCTCTCCAAGCTGGGGTCCTTCGGGATCCTCCGAACATGATACCTGGGGGCCCAGCTCAGGTTCCGGCGGGTAGGGGTTAATCAACAGCCCTTCTCGCTCCCTCCACAGTTTGAGAAGGTTCACATGGTAGCGTTGCCTTTTCTTGTGTCGGTCGGGCTGGTAGATCTCGTATGTGATGGGCCCAATCTTTCGGACCACCTCATAAGGCCCTTGCCACCGGGCCAGAATCTTTGATTCAATGGAGGGGAGGAGGAGTAAAACCTGATCTCCGGGCTGGAAGTCGCGAGTCCGCGCCTCGCGGTTGTAGGGCTGGGCCTGAGTCTCTTGCGCAGCTTTCAAATTCTCATGCACCAGGGCCCCAGCCTGTGCAAGGCACTCCTGAAGCTGGAGTACATACTTTAAGAGGCCCTGGGTGGGTGACAGGGCTTGCTCCCATGTCTCCCGCATTAGGTCCAAGAGGCCCTGTGGGAGTCGACTGTACAGTAGTTCGAATGGGGAGAACTTGGTAGATGACTGTGGAACCTCCTGAACCGCCAGGAGCAGAGGTGGAAGTAACTGGTCCCAGCGGCGGAGATCGGCTTGGGGGAACTTGCATAGCATGCTCTTAAGAGTCCGATTAAATCGTTCGACCAGCCCGTCAGTCTGGGGATGGTAGACCGATGTGCGTAGCTGCTTGATCCCCAAGACCTCACACACCTGCTGCAATAGCCGAGAAGTAAAGTTGGTGCCCTGGTCCGTAAGGATCTCCTGGGGCAAGCCTACAAAGGCAAAGATCTTCATGAGCTCACCTGCAATGCTGCGGGCCGTGATGTTTCAGAGGGGTATGGCCTCAGTGAATCGGGTAGCATAATCCACCATGACCAGTATATACTGGAACCCTGCAATGCTTTTGGGGAGCGGGCCCACCAGGTCCATGGCCACCCGCTCGAAGGAGGTTTCGATTAAGGGCATGGGGATCAGGGGTGCCTTGGGGGTCTGGGCCAGAGCAGCCAACTGGCAGTCTGGCCAGGACTTACAGTAGTTCCTCACCTCCTGGTGTACGCTCGGCCAGAAGAAGCGAGTGAAAATCTGGGACAAAGTCTTCTCGTGGCCTAGGTGTCCAGCTGCCGGGACGTCATGGGCTAGTTTCGTGACGGCCCACCGATGGCACTGGGGCACGAGGAATTGATTCTGGGACTCCCCCGTACGGGGGTCCCTCTCGACCTGATAAAGACATTCCTGTCGTAGTTCAAAGTGTGGCCACTGGGCCGCTCGGTGGGATCAATGACGATGCCATCGACAGCAGCCAATTGTTCATACGCCCGCTTGAGCGTGGGATCGGCCCTTTGATCACGGCAAAAGTCAGTCTGAAGCAGGGACTCCTCAACCGCTTCCGAGGGAGAGTCCTCTGATTCTCTCGTCAGTTCGGTGGGGTCGGATGCTTCCCCTTCCTCTGCCCTGGTCTCAGGGGGATCTCTCAAGGCTGGCATGACCCTCAGGTGTTCCCCAGTGTTGCAGTGGAGGAATTCTGTGAACTCTGGCCGGTCCCGCCCCAGGATCACTGGGTACGCAAGGCTGGGGCTAGACGCACCACCATCGGTTGGGTGACCCCCTCCACTGTTAGCTGGGCCCGAGTACTGGGGTATGGCCGGACGTCCCCGTGGATACAGCCGGATCAGCCCCAGATGGGTGTCGGCCTGGGCGCCTAAGTTTTGGCCGCAGCCTGAATCAATGAGGGCCACCATTGGGTAACCCTCCACGACCACGGGCACTGTGATCTTGGCCGCTTGGGGACGTCGGGTGTGGGCTTCCCCATAGCAGACCTGGCCAAAGGTGCACTCCATCGCCATACTCCCCACAGGAAAAGCAGGGCCCAAGGTCTGCTCGTCCCGGCCGGGGACGTGTCCCTGCGGCTCCCCGGGGAGGGCTCCAAGTGCCCCCCCGCGCCACTGGAGAAGGGGTTGGAGCTTGTCACCCCGCGGCCTCCGCGGGTTGGGGTCAGGGCTCGGGACCCCAGTAGGAAACTCAAAGAATCAGTCCGGGGATGGCTACTTGAAGGGTCGGACCCACCGGTGTCTTAGCAGCCAGGAAGTTCTCCATCAGGATGATGGCAACAGCTAGCATCGTAGGCTGATGGCGGAGGACCCAGGCCTTTCCTCGCGCCGGGAGTATGTGGATAAATTGTTCCAATACAATCTGTTCCGTGAGCTCCTCCAGTGTTCGGCTTTCGGGCTGCAACCACCGCTTGCATGCTTCTCTTAGTTCCTGGGCTGGGCCCCAGTGGGGTAGGCCAGGCTCCGAAACCGCTGCCGGAAGGTCTCCGGACTCACATCCAGGGCATCTAAAATTGCCGCCTTTACTTGGTTGTAGTCCTGGGCCGCCTCTGCGGACAGGCCTCGATAGACCGTCTGAACAGTCCCGGTCAGGTATGGGACCAGGAGGGAAGCCCATTAGTCCTAGGCCCACCCTGCGACGACCGCTACCCACTCAAACATTACGAGGAAGGCTTCTGGATCATCACTGGGGCTCATCTTCGTTAGCCGGATAGGCGGGTTTAGCCCCGGGGTCCCCTCCGGCCCTCCCGGCTGGGGTTCCATGGGTTGGGACAGCGCCGTCGCGAACTGTTGTAAGCATTGCCGCTGGAAGTCCTGGTGCTGCGTGGTCAGATCCTGAACCAGCTGGTGTTGCTGGGCTCCTAGCTGTTTGATCAGCTGCTGTTGTTGCTGGAGCTGGGCGGCCCGCTGCTCCTGCTGCTGCTGCAACTGGGCCACCTGCTGTCACTCCTGGCTCTCTGTCAGAAAGGCAAAGAGCTGGGACAGATCCATGTCTCGGGGGGGGCGGTCTCTCAGCTCCTTTCTCACCGGGGTCGAGGGCTCGTGCCCACATTCTGGGCAGAGTCCCCACTTCTGGTACCACGTGTAGAAGTCCGCTGTTGGAAGAGGGGGTTCACCCCTCTCTGAGGTGGCTGGGAGCCAGGCCACCTCACTACCTGGGGTGACAACGACAGTTCAGGACTCAGGTCCTCAGACCAGGGCTGAGCAAGTAGTTCAGTTTATCAAGCCCAGGCCCTGGATCAGGGTGGGGCAGCAAACAGTGGTGCAGGGCTCAGACCCTCCGGCAGGGGCTGAGCAAGTAGTTCAGTTTATAGAGCCCAGGCCCTGGATCAGGGTGGGGCAACAAACACTGGTGCGGGGCTCAGATCCTCGGGCAGGGGCTGAGCAAGCAGTTCAGTTTATAGAAGGTAAGAGGCCCAGGCTTCTGGGCCTGAGTGTTGGGGCAAGGGGGAGACTGCCACCTATGAGTGGGGTGGCAGGGGGGATGCAGGCCCGCCCACTCCTCTGCGTCCCAGCCCAGGGCCCTAACAGCGGCAGGCAACCTGCTGCTGTGTCAGTGGGGATCCTGGCCGCAACACACTGACATTGGCTCTGGTTCTGCTGCAGCCAGACTAGGGTCGGCTGCCCCCGGGCTACTTCCAGACTCCCCCTAAGGGCTTACCTGGATTCTGGGGTCATCCTCCGCAGGGTCCAGGTGCCTGGGTTTGTCCCAGTTGGGGCTGCAGGGTAGGTCCGGCAGCTTCTCGGGGTAGCGAGCACGGGGAAGCTCCAGCAGCTCCTCTGGATAATGAGCACGGGGGAGCTCCGGCAGCTCCTCTGGATAATGAGCACGGGGGAGTTCCGGCAGCTCCTCTGGATAACGAGCAAGGGGGAGTTCTGGCAGCTCCTCTGGATAACGAGCAAGGGGGAGCTCCGGCAGCTCCTCTGGATAACGAGCACGGGGAAGATCAGGCCATGCTGGGCGGCTACCCTGGGTTGCAGGAGTCTCCCAGTCCCGAGCTCCCGGAGGGATGTCCGCTCACTCCGGCCGCTGGGGCTTCACTGAGCTCGGAGGGCCCGCCTTTATACTTCCGGGTAGGTGCTTGACCCTTTGCGGGGCAGGCTCAGAGCTCTGTAGCTCCACCCAGTCTGGCCTCTGGCTGGGCTCTTTGTCCTCTGGGGTGGCTGGGAGTCAGGCTACCTCATTACAGGCACTCATTACCACATGATATTGTTGAGGGATGATTAGTAACATATGAAGAAAAAATTAGTGCTCCTACCTTTTCAGGTAGGCAGAAACCAAAGAAAAGCCTATCTCAGCCCTTCCCCATAATCCTCACCCCTGTTGTCAAGCCATACCCAATCCCCAGTTCCAGATAGAACACTTCACTGGGTTCTTCTCTTTTTGGTTCTGGGGTCTGTTGTAATATTCAGCTCTTCATTCTGAATTCATCAGTGGTGCTTTTTCCTAGGATTCTGTCCTACATTTGTGTATTATCCATGAGAAGGATTGGTGCTTCTGATTGGTGCTCAGCTCTCAGATTGGTGAACCATCCTCAGATTGGTAGTGCTGAAGCTATTGTTCTGTCTGTCATACCCACAGTTCAGATCAGTCTCTGGTAAAAGCTTTCTGGTGAAAAAATGGAGAAGAGAGATGGCTGGAACAAACCAAACATCAGAGTCCCTGGTCTAAAGTTAACAGCATAGATGAAAACCCTAAAATAGCATCTGTAGTTGCACTATTTAGAATAAAGAGGAGCTGCTAATCCTCATTCTTCAGGGCAAAATATGACCACTAGCTGGGGCCAGGAAGTGCTTTTCTCTTCGATGGTATAGTAATGCTCAAATATCCAGGTGTACTATATTCATTTTTTCTTCTTCCTCTAAAATATTAGGCATTGGCCACAGTGAGAGGCAAGGTACCAGAGCAAACAAATCTTGTTTGTTCTGGTATAGGAATTCCCATATTCCTGATTATTGATCAACACCAGCTAAAGGGACAATAATCCTCACTCAGATATCAGAAGTTACGGCTGGAGTTAGATGCTGGGTCTTGCCCTACGTGTGTGAATGTAAATTGCAGGACTGTAGAAGCAGGTCCATAATCCACGCCAGCAACAGCTCTCTGCTATTGAAATAAGGCTTATCTCGGGTTGGTGCCACCAATATACCTAGAATCTATTACATTCTGGTCATGTGGGTCAATACTCTGCCTCTTAATGGAAACTGTCCAAAGTGAAAGCCGTCCAATAACAAAGTCTGCCCTAGGATCAGATATGGAGAAAACTCCCTCAATCTCTTAGTTCACTTGTAACAAGGAGATTAAATCAGTGGCAACCTGGAGTGCACCCTAGGTGTAGCCTCAGGGAGGAAATGGGCTCTCTAGAACTGGATCTCTGTGCTACAATCCCTGACAGGAGAAGAAATGGAACTTGGATTTCTGTGCCTCTCTGAAATGGACTTGGGGTACAATTCCTAAGAGGAGACAGATCTGAGCCTGAGATGGATTGATGATTGACATCTTTGTCTAGAGAGCCTCTCATATTTTAGGTCATCTCTGAATAAATTCTGAAGTCCTGAAGCAATCTTAGAATCATAGAAATGTAGGACTGGAAAAGAACTCAAGAGATCATCTAATCCAGTTCCACAACCTCCTTAGGAAGCCTATTCCAGTATTTAACTATCGTTATAGTTGGAAAGTTTTTCCTAATATCTAACCTAAATCTCCCTTGCTTCAGATTAAGCCCATTATTTCTTGTCCTACCTTCAGCTGACATGGAGAATAATTGATGACCATTGTCTTTATAACACCTCTTAACATATCTGAAGTCTGTTATCAGCTCCCTCCTCAATATGCTTTTCTCAGTACTAAACAAGCCCAGTTTTTTAAATCTTTCCTCATACACTGTTTTCTAAACGTTTAATCATTGCTTGTTGCTTTCTGCTGGACTCTCTCCTTAGTTTGCTTATGAGAATATCATAGAATCATAGACTCATAGACTTTAAGGTCAGAAGGGACCATTATGATCATCTAGTCTGACCTCCTGCATAATGCAGGCCACAGAATCTCACCCACCCACTCCTGTATCAAACCTGTGTCTGACCCACTGAAGTCCTCAAAGCATGGTTTAAAGACTTCAAGGTGCAGAGAATCTTCCAGCAAGTGACCTGTGCCCCATGCTGCAGAGGAAGGTAAAAAAAAACCCAGGGCTTCGGCCAATCTGCCCTGGAGGAAAATTCCTTCCCGACCCCAGATATGGCGATCAGCTAAACCCTGAGCATGTGGGCAAGACTCAGACAAACAGACACCCAGGAAAGAATTCTCTGTAGTAACTCAGATCCCACCCCATCTAACATCCTATCACAAGCCATTGGGCATATTTACCGCTAGTAGTCAAAGATGAATTAATTGCCAAAATTAGGCTATCCCATTATATCTTCCCCTCCACAAACTTCTCAAGCTTAGTCTTAAAGCCAGATATGTCTTTTGCCCTCACTATTCCCCCTGGAAGGTTGTTTCAGTACTTCACTCCATAGCTCAGTGGTTTGCGCATTGGCCTACTAAACCCACGGTTGTGAGTTCAATCCTTGAGGGAGCCATTTGGGGGATTGGTCCTGCTTTGAGCACGGGGTTGGACTAGATGATCTTCTGAGGTCCCTTCCAATATATGATTCTATGATGGTTAGAAACCTTCATCTAATTTCAAGTCTAAACATCCTGATAGCCAGTTTATATTGTTTTGCCAACACATAATGAAACAAGCGTATTTCCTACATTCACCATTCAAACAACAATAAAATTTGTCTGTATCCAGCACACAGAGCTGGATCTATTTTACGCACACTTTCCTCCTACATTACCTGCCATGTCTTGAATGGCTGCTTGTAGCGTCATATGGGTCTTCCACTTCATATACATTTGTATCATGGTCTTCCACCACACTGCTGGAATTCTGCCATTCAAAACATGGATTTTTATCAGAAGACTGAATAAAAGGCAAGTTTTCATACTCTGGAATTTCTTCGTAGTGGCGCACACTCTCATATTCTGGTGGATAATCGCTTGTAAGAGAATTCAAGTGTGTTTGTGACAACTGCTTCCTTAAGAATATTTGTTCATCTAAAGACTCTAATCTTGTCATGTGGGACTATGTCAAAAGCCTTACTAAAATCAAGATATATCACATCTACTGCTTCTCTCCTATTCAGTAGGCCAGTAATCCTGTCCAAGAAGGAAATTGGTTTGGTATTATTTGTTCTTGACAAATCTACGTTAGCTATTATTTATAGCACTATCATCTTCTAGATGTTCACAGACTGATTGTTCACAGACTAGTCTAGAATCCCACAGTTCCTCTTTGTTCCCATTTTTAAAAATAGGCACTATGTTAGCCCTTTGCCAGCCCCCTGGGAACTCACCCACTGTCCATGAGTTCTCAAAGAAAATTGCTAATGGTTCTGTGATTGCTTCAGCTAGTTCTTTAAATATGCTAAGGTGAATTTCATCAGGCCCTGCTGACTGGAATACATCCAGCTTTCCTAAATGTTCTTTATCCTGTTCTTCCCTATTTTGGCTTGTGTTCTTTCCCCTTTGTTGTTAATATTAATTGTGATAAGTTTCTGGTCACAATTTACCTTTTTAGTGAAGACTGATGCAAAATTAGACATTTAACACTTCAGCCTTCTTGATGTTGTCCATTATTGTCCATGATTAACTTCCCTTCCTTGCTTAGTGGAGGGTGAAAACACCACCTGCGCCCCCAACTCCTTCACTCTGGCCTTTCCCTTAGTCTTTTTCTTGCTCCTAATGTATATATAGAACGTCTCCTTACTGCCTTTTATGTCCCTTGTTAGGTGTCACTCATTTTGTGCCTTAGCCTTTCTGATTTTGTCCCTAAATGCTTGTGCTATTCTTTTGTAATCATCCTTAGCAATATGTCCATTTCCATTTTTTGTGGGATTCCTTTTTGATTTTCAGGTCATTAAAAGAGCTCCTGATGGAGCCATATCGGCCTCTTACAATTCATCCCATCTTTCCTTCACATTGGGATAGTTTGCTGTTGTGCCTTTAATATTGTTTCTTTGAGAAACTGCCAGCTATCCTGAACTCCTTTTTCCCTTTGATTTTCTTTCCATGGATCCTTGCCTACCTGTTCTTTGAAATTGTTAAAGTCTGCTTTTTTGAAGGTCTTTGTCCTTACTCTGCTGCTCCCCCTCCTTCCTTTCCTTAGAATCATGAAGTCTATTATTTCATGATTACTTTCACTCAAATTGCCTTCAACCTTCAGATTCACAACCAATTTCTCCCTGTTAGTCAGAATCAAGTCTAAAATGGCTGTCCCTCTGGTTATTTCCTCCATTTTCTGAAACAAAAAGTAGTCCCCTGTACATTCCAAAAACATTTTGTGTTTTGCTGTATTACTTTTCCAACAGATATCTGGGTAGTTAAATCCCTCCCATTAACATTGGGCCTTGTGTTTTGGATATTTCTGTTAATTGTTCCATCTCTTCATCCATCACCTCTTCCTAATTTGGTGGTTTACAGTAGGCCTCCTACCATGGATACTGTCCCTGGTTTTTACCCTTTTCTTCACTCAGAGACTGTCAACTCTTCTGCCCCTGACCTCCTGTGCCTCAGAACAAGTGTATATATTCTTGATACATGACGCAATATGTCCTCCCTTTTTTCCCTGCCTGTCCTTCCTGAACAAGCTGTCCCCCTTCATGAGATTTATATTCCAGTCATGAGATTTATCCCAACTCTCTGTGATGCCAACTAAGTCATAATGTAGCTCATGTACTAATAATTCCAGTACTTCCTGTTTATTCCCGATGCGCCTTGCATCTATGTATAGATATTAAGACGATGAGCAGATTCCATCACTGTTAATCCCTCTTTTTGCTCCTACAACCCAACTGTAATTTTCCATTTAGCCTCCAACACTTAGTTCTCTGTTAATTCCACCTTTTTTTATACTTACCTGTGGGCTTTTGCAACCTGCCTCCTTTGAACCTAATTTAAAATCCTCCTTACTAGATTGGCGAGTCACTGTGCAAAGATTCTCTTCCCCTTTGTAGTCAGGTGGACCCCATTTCTTCCCAGCAGTCTTCCTTCCTGGAACAACATCTCATGGTTGAGAAACCCAAAGCCCTCCCATTGACACCATCTGTGCAGCTGAGTGATCATCTCCAGGATGTCGTCATCCCTGCCTGGGCCCTTACTCTCAACTGGAAGGATTGACAAAAACACCACCTGCACCCCTGACTCCTTCGCCCTTGCTCCCAGAGCCCAGTAGTCACTGTTGATCTGCTCAGGTTTCTACTTGACAGTATCATTAGTGCCCATGTGAATGAGCAGCATGGGACAGTGGTAAGAAGAACAGATGAGCTCCAGAAATCTTTCTGTAATGTCTTGGGTGCAGACTCCATGCAGACAGCACACCTGTAAGGACAGCAAGTCATGTCAGCAGATGGATGCCTCTTTCCCATTCAGAAGGGACTCCTTAATAACCCCACTCTGTGTCTCTTCCTCTTGCTTGTGGTGGCCGTGAGCCTCCTGGATTTGGAGGCAGGTGGCTCCTCTTTTTCAGCCGTTGGGGTCTGCTTCTCACCTCCTTTTTCCAGTCCAGTTCTTGACCATGTTGCAATGGGGAACTGGATCAGGGAATGAAGTACTGCCAACAGTTCGAGGTGGCCAGCAACCAGTCTCCTTCCCTTAGAGCAGCTGTGTCTCCTTCCTCACTGCGGGCTGCTGTAGCCATCTGTAGCTGGTTAGCATCCTCCATCCTGAATGTCTCCATATGTATCCTATTGATGAAGTCCTCCTGCTCCTGGATGCTACACCAACGAGCCATCTCCTCCTGCAGCTTTCTTACCTACTTCCTTAGGGATTTCACCAACAGGCACCTCACACACCAGCTGGCTTCCCTTGCCTGGCTTTCTTCATCAGGGACATGCAGGGCACATGCCTAGCAAGTCAAGACCAGTGCCTGGGTAGAAGCCTCCAGGGCCAGAATGCCTGTATGGCCGGGGCCCCCGCAGGTGCAGGCAGAGGAAGAATAAGCAGTGCTGTTGGTGATATGCCATTTTCCTCCCATTGCAGGTTCTTCCTTGCAGAGTACCTGTAAATTGACCCAAACCCTACCTTCCTGCCTTCCTCTGCTGCTAAACTCAGCTGGCTCACTCCTTCAGTCTCTCAAGTAGGAGTCTGCATAGTTTTTAAAGCCTGGGCCCCACACACAGCTGGAATAAGTGACTTATCCTCTCTCCTTCAGCTACCTCTAATCACTAGCCTCTTCAAAAAAATTGCTCTGCTGTCACATCAAAGAGCCTTTCTAGGGCCCTTAAAAGAGTCCCATTAGAGCCCTGCTAGGAATCAGACACTAACTCACCTAACTGCAGGGTGATCTAGCCCAGACAGTCAGCAACCAAACTTCAGCAAACACAGCAAAGTAGCCTGGAGCCCTCCCAAACTCAGTGGCAAGTTCCCAGCACACAAAAGTTTCTCCTTTTTTGCCCCCAAAAGTTAATCAATAGCAATAAGACAGAAGTACAGATATTCACCATCTGGCTAACTCCCTTAGGCATGTCTACACTTACCTCTGGAGCGATCGATCCAGCAGGGGTTGATTTATCATGTCTTCACTAGACATGATAAATCGACCACTGAGGGCTCTCCCGTCGACTCTGGTACTCCACCGGAGCATCAGCAGTTGACCTATTGCAGTGAAGACACTGCGGTAAGTAGATCTAAGTACGTCAAGTTCAGCGACGTTATTCATGTAGCCTTCATCACATCAATCAACTACCAGAGAAATGAAATAGTTGATATAATGCTTCTAATTCTAATGCTTCTAATAAAGCACTCTGATTTAGCATAGTGTCACATCTGTGTCCGAATCTATCCCTCTGGCTTAGAGAACACACCAACTTGCCTGCTCATGTAGTTGAACTCATCCTTCTTAATAAAGAAGTTGTTGTCTGGACTCTTAAATATTGTTCCTGGAAATTCTATAGCAGCTCTCTTTGTTGGAGATAGTAAGGCACTGAGTAGACGGGACTGGTCAGAATTGGGGGGAAGGGGCTTTGTTCAACAGAGGGAGACAGACAGGCTGCAAGCCTCCTAGTGCTAAGAATATTGATGAATAATAGAAATTACTGGGGCCACACAATGCATCCTGAATTGTCTTGAATTAAACATCAAGTTGTTTGCATGTCCATACTCTTATTCTTTCCTTGAAAATTGCCCAGAGACATGTTAGGCTCTGAGAGCCCCTAAGAGTGTACACAGCAGTTTCAATGTCTGTATTTAGAAGAGTAGTGATATTAACCAGTTTACTGAGCTCTAGCCTGACATAAAATCGATAGTAAAGGTATTGCCAGGCTGGGCTTATCTGAAAGCCAGCTTCAATGATCCATCTTCTGCTGTATATACTAAAGGCTTTGTTCCTGATTCCATTAAGAAAATTAAATTGGCTCTGAATAGCCCCTGTTTGGATACCGGGACCAAGCAAAGAAAGTGCAATATTTATGCATATAGAGAACTTGCTGCAGTTGGATTTTGGACCTAATCAGAATACAGCTGCCCTAGGGAATACCTGGACAGTGCTCCTTGATAACAAGGTGTACACCTAAGCATTCTGGGTGATGCAAAGCTACATATCACTTGCAGTTTCTAGGTGCTGTGCTGTCATACTGTGTAGTGGAGTTAATGGAGTCAAGTCTCAGTGCTGGAGCTTGTTGGAGACAGTACTATAATATATAATGGAGGCCATGCAGTCATGATTCGGTGCTGGAGGTTCTTGGATGATCTGCTGCAATACAGACTGGTGGTAATGTGATTGTGACTTAGTATCAGAGGTTCCTGGCTGCTCTGGTGTGATAATGCAGTGGTGACTCAGTTGGAGAAAGTGGGCAATGTGCTGTGTTACAGTGGAGGTAACAAAGCTGTGTCTCTGTGCCAGAAGAACATGATGGCTATAGTATATCAAGTAATATAATAGAAATGTATGCACTGTGTATAATGGAAATGGTGGCACTGTGTTCCAGGGCTGAATGGTCTTGGATTTTGTGTGGTGTTATGCCAGAGAGAAATGCATTTCTAGCTTAGTGCTGAAGATTCCTGGAGGCTATACTGTAATATAATAAGCAGTAAAACAATCACATCTCACTGCTGGAGGCTCTTGGTTACGTAGCTCTGTGGCAGATGTAATAGAGTTGTGTTTCAGTGCTGGAGATTTCTGAAATGGAACGAAATATTACAATCTTGGGAAAGCTAGAATTCTTCATGAAATGCCAAAAGTGTGAAAAGGGGAAACATTTTCATCTTCTGAGAGGGCTGAGGGCTGCACTGGTTTTAATTGGGGCAGGTGAACCACCAAAGGGATGGTGAGGGAGAGATGATGGAGAAGGACAGCAGCATCCTCTGACAGAGGAAGGGTGTGTGGTTGATGTGAAACACTGGCAATGAATTAGGTAGATAATCAGGCTGACGTAAATGGGAAAGGCCATAAACACTTAAAGCTGCTGACATTTCTACGCAATTTTGTGTGCTTATAACAGAGGTTCTCATGTTTTCATAGTATGCACCACATCTTAATCGAGTGTCTTGTGCAAACCTCCTATTCACCATTGTGTGAACCACCTCCCACCCTTTTGTGATCCAATAGACCTTTGACAATGACGTAACATCTCAGTGGCTAGCACAGAAACTTCTTGCATGTAAATGTAATATTAGGATTGTATTTTATGTATTTTAGCTGTCTTTTAAAGCCATTTAGCAACTAGAAACAAAGAAGGGAGCCGGCATCATGGGCCAGATATTTAAAAGGTATTTAGTTGCTTCATGATGTAGATAGGCACCTAGTGGGGTTTACAAAGGTGCCTAAGCAGGTAAGGTACCCAGGTGCTCAACATGTGTGTGATTGCTGTTTCTTGTCTTGTTATAGGGTGAAGTGGAAAGTACTCATGGCTCAGATCGGCGAAGTGAAGAGGCCTTTTGAGATCTCCCTGCTGTATTCAACCTGTGGAGCACAAGGGGCTGGGCTATTGGCATTGGGCTCCTTGCAGTTCAGGGACTGCTTCCATGGTAGGTTCCAACACATCTAGCAAGAGCAGGAAAATCTAAATGAATGTAGCCAGAAATTAAAAAAGGACACTGACTAAAATTGCTGAGTATGATCTAGAAGGCCACAATAACCCCCTCCAACTGCATACCCCTAGTTGTCACCTACCACCCCATGCTGAAATCCATAGAGGGTATCATGAAACCATTACAACCCCTACTTGATGGTGACCCCATCCTGAAAGAAATCTTTCATAAACCCCCTCTTCTGGCCTTCAAACAACCTCCCAACTAATCCAGACTCATCATCAGAAGCAAGCTGCACACAGACCAGGACCCACCAACTCAAAGCAGCACCAGACCCTGCCAGAACTACAGATGAAAAACCTGCACACACCTTTCAAGATCCATGGGTCCCATGCACTCCGATCACAACATGTGCTGTACTTCATCCATTGCACTAAATGCCCCAATAACAGCTATGTAGATGAAACCAGATAATCACTATGCTCTTGAATGAACGCACCCACTGAAATAATAAAAGACAAAAACACCATATCACTAGTTGGATGAACACTTTTCACAAAATGATCACTCTGTATCTCCCCTATCAGTCCCCAACCTCAAAGGAAACCTGCACAACACTTTCAGAAGACAGGCCTGGGAACATAACTTCACAATTTTGCTAGACACTAAAAATCATGGTATTTAGAAAGACACTCAATTTGTGTTTTATTACAACAATCTGTAACCCTCTAACCCTGTTTTTTGTCCTAAGACTACAGGGGTTTTAATGCACCACTTCACCTTTAATGGTCCCTTAGAATATGTGGTAACTATTTGTGCTGAACTATCTGTTCAATCTTGTAATTAGCTGGGACACTCTTAGTACCTTTCCCAGATCTGAGGAAGAGCTCTGTGTAGATCAAAAGCTTCTGTCACACCAACAGAAATTGGTCCATAAAAGATATTACTTCACCCAGCTTGTCTCTCTAACAGAGAGTGGGGCTTTGCCTACACTAGCACTTTTGTCTGCAAAACTTTTTTTTTCACACCGCTTACCGACATAGGTTTTACCAACAAAAGTTCTGGTGTGGACAGCGCCATGTTGGCAGGAGAGGCTTTCCTGCCAACATAGCTAATGCCACTCATTGGGGGTGGTTTAATGATGCTTGTAAGTGAGCTCTCTCCCGCCGGCAAAGAGCAGCTACACGGGAGACCTTATAGCAACACAGCTGTAGCGGTTCTGCTGTGCGCTGTACGGTCCTCAGTGTAGACATAGTCCTAGAAGCACACACGAATCATTTAAAACAAAATGTTTGTGTTGTTTATAAAGGTTTGATTTTTTTTCCTTTACTTAAAGGGCCATTGTTGAGATTAAAAAACCCTTACCTGTGTCACTAACACATGAGATCAGTAGTTTCCAATCTTTTCCATACTGTGACCCTATCTTCCGACAGAAAAAGGTTTTACTACCTCCCGACCCCCTCCATCATAAAGTCATAAAGAGAAGGGGGGTGGTCTTGTCTATGTGAAACCTATTTGGCACTTCCAAGTTAAGAACCTCTGTCTTAGACCTGGGCTACACTAGCAGTAGGGGTTCGAACTAAGATACGCAACTTCAGCTATACTATTCGCGTAGCTGAAGTTGAAGTTTCCTAGTTTGTCCTACCTGGCCATCCTCAGGATGGCGAGTCGACTGCCACGGATCCCCCGTCGACTCTGCTTACTCCTCCTGTCGAAGTGGAGTACGAGCGTTGATTAGCAGATTGATTTATCGTGCCCAGACGAGACTCAATAAATCGATCCGTGATACAGCGAACACAGCCCGCTGATCCAGCGGGTAGTATAGACGTACCCTTAGATTATTAAAAAGAGAACAATTTGAATTTAGTTTGTTTTCCACCATGTATTCTGCTTTTTACTTCATATGGTTCATTCAGCTTTGCAATGAAACTAGCCTGGGCAGTTTCATCTTGTTAAAGGCCCTGATCCTACTAAGTGCTACATGCAGACAGACCCCTGAACCTGTGCAATGCATCACTGACTTCAGTGATGCTCCCTACAGGTGCAGGGGTCCATTTGCTCAAAGCAGCAGGCAGGATCGGGGCCTTATTCAGGTTCATTTTATGGTTCTCATGCACTAGCATAATGCTATTGGTTCTGGATTGCAAACTGCAGAAAAAGCTTTAAATTTACAAATATCCAACAAAATACTGTTTTCACTGACTTTTTAAAATGTTCTGATCCTATTAGTTTTTTCTGTTTTATTTACTTTAGGTTTTTTAAACAAAATCTAAATTTTGGATATAATCTTCTTGTCTGTTGGAGCATTTATGGGTTTTATGTGTGTGAAGTGTTGTGTGCAAAAAATAAAACCCCACTGTGGCAGGGAACTTGAGTGGTTTAAACCAGAGAGGATAATTTATAGACATGGCTGTGGTTTTGAATATCATGCAAGTACAAAGAAGTATGGAGAGATGGTGGGAGGGAATTGGGAAAAAACACAATAAATCAGGTCAATTTGATAACCCGAGTGCCCTAAGGGAATCTTATGAAACCAGTGCTACATCTACTAGCCATAAAGATTATCTATTATCCAGGGAATGCATTTCAAGGTCTCACATTTATTGAAAGCCTTAAAATGATATAGAGTCTATTAGGGGGACTATCTTTAGCAACATCTGGGAACAGCTTCATTGGAACTGATGACAGTTCCATGACACAGTCTTGAGAGAACAGGGAGCAGGGCCTTCTCAGTGCAGGGTCTGCGCCTTTCAATTGCTTCCTCCCTTTGCCTGTAGATTAATTTTTGGTTTAGAGTGGGCTGTAAGATGTTTATTTACTATTACGAAGGTGGTGCCAGTTTGGTTCACTTGCAAGCTAGTTCTACTGATTGTTCATTGGGCCATATCGCTTTTTCATTAATTTCTTTTTTGGAGACATTTTGTTACAGGCTCAGAGACTTTCTGGCACAAACATTGAAATTAAATGAGTATTTATGATTATTATTAATAATTATTATTTTATGGACTGACTGTCTTTATAATGTAGCAAGGGGGAAGGTGCGTGTGAGTGTGACTGAGGAACCATCCAAACCAAAACCCTGCTCAAGACCACCTGCTGACTCCTCTCTCTGGGCTTCTTTCTTTGTACCCTTTAGAAAAAGAAAGAAAGGATCTTTCCACATACAACAAGGGCTCCACTTTCCTCTGCCCGCACAGCGGCTGTGTCAGCCACTTGAAGGTCTGTGATTTTCACAGTGATTGCCCTGCCAAAGAGGATGAAGAGGCCATATGTGGTGAGTAAGAAACCCGCTCCCTTAATCGGTTCCTTCAGTCGTTCCTCATTTTAGTCCCGCTGAAATTCTGTGCCATGCCGCAATGCAGAAGTTGCGTAGAATTTATCTTTGCCACAGAATTTTATTTTTTCACAGAGAATTTGTGATTTTCCCCCAGCACTCCTGGCCACACCTGTTACATTCAACTGAGCTCCTACTGTCAGACCTGAGCGGCTGGGGCTCAGGGCTGAGAGCAGGAGTGTGATTATTTTGTGTTATTTTGACAAATAAAATAGGCAGAATTTTAAATGATTGTGCACAGAATTTTTAATTTTGGGAGGCAGAATTCCCCTAGAGGTATCATTTGTCATCTCATTTGCGTCAGTCAAACCACCCCACCACAAAAGCCAACCGACCAAGACGGCTCAGTTAGGCTGGTCGTGTGAGCACTTAAAAAAGGGTATTCCACCAAATCTATAGTCAGAATTAGGATGTATTTCTCCAGGAATTTCTGTGGGTCACTGTACCATCTACCAACTACTAGTATCATATAACTTGTCAAGAAATATGTCCCTTGAGATACTACTAGAAGTAGACACCTCGGATTAACCTAACCACTCATTGTATGTATGTATTGCTTTATATAATAAAATATACCTATCCCACACACCAGGTGCATATAGAAACAATTTTAATCAAAAATACATACCAAAAGCTACAAACCCAGACTGAAATTGTTAAAAAAAACTGCTTTCTACCTATTCAGCCCATCAGGAAGAATAATAATTTAGAAAGTGAAATAGATTAATTAAATTGATTACACATAGAGATTACTTATATATTTTGTCTACCTAGTTTAACTGGGTACCTGGACCTGGAATATCCATACGGAATGCACTCCTGGGATGAGGAATATAGGACTTTCTATACAGGATGAAACCATTGGCTGACTAAGTCTGGTATCTTTCCGGGCGCAGTTCCTGCTACTTCAGAGGAAGGCAAAAGCTCTTCTTTTTACACCTGTCTCACTAGGGGGAGAAATCCCTTCTAGATCTTATCCCGATCGGTTGGAAGCACTGACCATCCTTAGAATCACCACAGATGTTACTGGTCAGAAAACTATCCTTTCAAAAATGCAGATACAGTGTTTTACTCATGCAGCATGGTAGAGAATTCCATAGGCTTACTATACGCCATCTGAGGAAGTGTCATTTTATTTGTTCTAAATTTACTCACGGTTACTATAATCAGCCATTGTACCATCTTTCCATAGGACATGGGGACCCCTGGAATATCTGTTGGTATCCCATAAAGCAGTCACCAAACAGTTATCACATGATGGGTTCTCGGGAACCACTGTTTTCCACTGCACTTAGAATAAAAAAGATCTCTCATCCTACTAAGTGATGAATATTAAGTTTTTGATGGTGACTACTATACATGAAAATAAACTAATTAGCCATTTTACTGTTTCTTGGTAGAAGACTAATATGCAGTGTTGACCTGAAGAAGAGCTCTGTGTAATCTCAAAAGCTTGTCTCTTTCACCAGCACAAGTTGGTCCAATAAAAGATATTACCTCACCCACCTTCTCTCTTGGTAGAAGACAATTGTTGCTTCCTAGGGAAACATAGTGAAAGTGACCATAGCTGACTTTACAGTTTTCTTGCTTTTCTGTTCCCTAATCAGCTCTGTGTGAAATGCCCCCGTTTTTTCTAATCCTTTTCAGCAGACAGTCTCCCAGAAGGAGCACACTGTTCTTTTGAGCAGGGTTCCTGTGGCTGGATATTGAATGACACTGTGTCTCCCTCCTGGTCCATCAGGGGCTTTGAAGAAATGACACAAGGAGCTCCATTCATGGGATCTGCCTTGCTAGCCACCAGAGGTATGTTCCTCATGGCGTACTCTCTCTCTCTCTAGTCTCAAACATGATTTTTGGGAAGTGGTTTTAAAATTCTTTGACCCACCTCACCAAATCACCTTTGTGTTCATCAGCGTTAGCTGGGACTGTGTTTAAACTGACCCCATCGTGGTTTCAGTCGTGGTTCACAGACCTATATAAAAAAGGTCCAGAAGAACATCCGTCAGCTTGGAAAGTAACACACAGGGAGGCTAGAGCCCTCTATGAACTAGGGCTAAAAACCCATCCTGGTTCGAGGTTCTCTGCCAAGATTAGGGGCATTCGTGATATAGCATGTTTTTTCTCTTGCTTGCGTGAATAGAAAGCACTTGTGATAACACTGCCCTAGCTGTGGCTTAGAATCATGAGTTAGCACAATTCTTTTTGTAACATAGGCCCTAGGATTGCACTTTCATTGCTCCTCTCTCTTAGTCCTTTTCTTTCTCCTGAGAACCTAGCTAGACCTTCCTTTCTGGGGACAAAGGACCAGAAACTGGTAGTTCAGTCCAAGTCACTCCCAGCAAGAATCACTGGAGAAAATGTGGTAGGAGTACTGGCTGTGGAGGAGCTCACTGTAAATTCCAGTTTTTGTGCCCACAGGCCAATGTTTGGAAAGGTGTAGAAGTGCTGTCTGAGGTGCACTCACTGGTGGACCAATGAAGGTCTTGTGATTTCAGCTCCCATGCTGCTAAAATTCATTTTTCCATAGGTTTTCAGGGCACCAATGTATCTGAGTTTACCACCTCAATGAGAGATCCATGCTGAAGCCTTAATGTAGCCTCTATCATCCCCTTCTGTCACAGAGGTTTCAGCACAAAGTCGTGAAATTATTTTATAAGTGCATGAGAAAGAAAATGCCAGATTATTTTTAAACAAGATTCCTCTCTAATCAGCAGGCAGTGGGTATCCAGTAAGCAAACATCTGTCAACAAAGATTTTTTGTTGACTGGATGAATTTATGCCATTTTTTTCTAATTAATTTTTCTGCTCACAGGGCACTTCCTGTACCTGCGAGCAGACAGCAATCAGACAGGTGATGTTGCGAGGGCTTACAGTGCCAGTCTGCCAGCCAGTCTTGCCAGTGGAGACTACCAGGTATATTGCTCAGTTTTAGCATCCTTGTGGGGCTAATCCTCAGTTTACAGGTCCCTGTGCCTGTGTGATGGCTACCTTCCCTATCTCTCTATATGCCAAACAGCCTGGGAACATTGGAAGTTAGAGTGGCTGACCACACAGCCCACCTAGCCAAGCATCAGACCCCGAAGTGTGGGCATACAGGTGCATCCCACCATGGGCAAGTGGCATCCCCAACCCAACCTCCAAAGAGAGACCTCAGAGATCTGAAGTGTTTTGATGGTCAGGGAACAAGGCACAAGTGGGCAAACTGCCCAGGGCTCAGATGCCAGGGGCCTGGCAATGCACCATGGCTAGCTAACATACAGATTGTCCAGCCCGGGGAGTGGAGGTGGGATCTGCTACTTGGCCACTGGAGGGAGTGAGTAACACAGCTGGTTTATTTGGGGCTTATAGTGTACATGTGGCTGAGCTCACATCTCAGGCATTAGTACATTTGTCTCGCTGTACCCTCATGGGAACAGAAACACCAGATTCCCAATGGGGGGTGAAGGCAGAAGTTAATACAGTGACATTCTGTGGTGGAGGGACACCAGCATGGCCCACACTTCTGTGAAGCCCCATCTGCTGAAATTTCATCAGGTGTTGGAAGGCAGTCAGAGGTGGCTACAAGTTCCAAGAGTAAACCCTCCATTTGTCCGCCTGTAGAGATCCTTGTAAATACTCAGGAGCACTAAGGGTTGCTGGTGGTGGGAGTATTAGATTTTATTCCATCTGATATTTTAGGGAAAATTATGTTGTAAGTTTGAGGCAGAGTCCACTTGTACTACATCATGAACAGGCAACTTTGATCACTTATGGAACAGGTGAGAGTCTGTGAGAACACAAATGAACCTGTGTTGGGAGAAGGGAGGAATGCTGCTCAGTTCCCTACAGGTAGATTGAGCCTGGTGTGCTCAAGTGCAGACACAAAGAGGTCAGATTCAGTTCCCTGACTCCCTTTACCTTAGAAAGGGAGGTGTTACCACAGGGAACCCTAGCTCTTGACCCTCATGGAGATGGGGCAGAGAGAGGAAACAGTTCCCAGGAAGGGAAATGGTTTCGTCATATACACACAGCCCACAGGTGAAAATCAAGACCCTAAGAAGGAATGCCAGAGCTGGGGAGCCCCGAATCCCTTCCCTACTTGAGATGGGGTAACCAGAGCTCAGAAGTTACTGCTTGCTTAAGACCAGCTTCACAGGGGGCTAGGTCTGTCTTGACCACCCAGCCTTTCAAGGGGGTGCTTCGTACGCCACTCCAGTGGGAGAGAAACCCCAGCATATATTTTTGGTGGGTGGCACATTAAGGAAGGAAGGAGCACCCACTCTCTAGCAAATGGGAGGGAGGAGGAAGTGGCAGGTTCAAGTCTCAGCTTCAGACCCAGAAGTTCTGGGGCAATGGGTGTATGTGTGAACTCCATATGTATATCTGTCCAGTGTGCTCTGAAAGGGGAAGATATATGTTACAGATTTGGAACTGTTCTGTGATGTTTGATGAATACCATTTGTTGGTTTGGTTATTGAGATATTTACTGTATGACATATGGGATGGAGGAATTTGCCTTGACGTATATAATATTTTTAATGAGACTTGGAAAGACCATGTTTCCCAAGGGAAGGGCTTTAATGCCAAATTTCTAAAATGGAGTCTGGCACTCATGTTATGATATGGAGGTGATTCATGTCAAAGGGGATGCAAACATTATAGCAGATCCTCTATCTCATGAGGAGATGTGAGAAGGTTCCTCAAGTACGCCTTCTCCATTCCCCTTCAATGATGGAGGAGATACCGGGAGTATGTCTTTGTCAAACTGTAAATATTGTTTTGGAAGCACCATTTTTTATTGTAATCTTCCTTGTAATCTTCACTTTGCTTTGTAATCTCCATCTTGGGTTAACACATCCAGATGGTGTTGAAAACCAGTCAAATCCTGACAATCATTTGATGATTACCTGTTCTGTTCATTCTGAAGCACCTAACATTGGCCACTGTCACAAGACAGGATACTGAGCTAGATGGACCTTTGGTCTGACCCAGTATGGCCGTTCTTATGTTCTTAAGAGCAGTGTATTCTGGATAATGGGTGCTTATGCCAGGGAGTTGGGACACCTCAAGAGATCGCAAGGAGAGAGCCGTCAAGGGCTATCAATTCTGAATGAGTCTTCCCTAGTGAAACAATAGGTTTGTTGCCTACAGGGGCCATTGACTTTGAATTGACTCTAGCAGAAACCTGTCTCTGAGAAGGGGGTTGGAATCCCCCGGTCTAAGCACATGACTGGAAGAGCTGCAGTTGCCGGGCCCAACCACATGAACTAAAGAGGAGAGCATTTATTTAAGGGACCTGCTTCTCGGGGGGGGCGGGGGGGGGGCATTTCATCGCTGCAGGCCCGGGGAGCTATCTGGCCTAAGGACTCAGACCCAACCTAGCACTCACTGTGGTGGTCAGCACATTGAGGGAGAATGCATTCGGAAGTTTGTTTTCCTAAGATCTATAGTCCTAATGCTATTTAAGAGTAGAAGTGTCTGTGGTTAAGAAATTCCTTTGTTAAGCCTGTTTCCTTATCTTACTGCCATGTTGTCCCTGAGGGGTGTAATTGGGAAACCAGAGCTCCCATAGTGAGGTAGAGTCTGAGAGAACATCTCTATGCAACTGGGGACTTGGGAAGGCTGGGGCACTAGTTCTGGGCTCCAGGCATCCAGACTGCAGGGTCCCATTGCCCTGGGAGGGTGTCAGACATGGGGACTGCACCTGGGAGTGTGCTTGAGAGACTCAGAGCTAGAAACAGTGATCAGTTACTGCCCAGACACAGCAAAGCTTAGAAGCACATGGGATTCAGCAGCTGGATCCAAATACAACCATCTGGTGCCCATCCAGGACATGGGCCAAGGCCAGGAGGTGACATGAACCACAAAGATTCCCACTTTAAAGGCTGGTTTGCATGGTTATTAAAGACAATCTGTCCTTTCAATTGCCACCCTCCTTTCACCACAGGATGCCATTATTTTCCTCTTATTTTATTACAGATCCAATTCTCAGTTCATATTTTTGGCAGTTACAATGGCACCATTTCATTCTCTGTCCAGGAAGAGACAGGTGGAGTCAATATCTCCCCTCTGATGTGGGAAAGAACAGGGAGCTGGAGCGACCGCTGGTTTCTCATCACCCTGCAAATGCCAGTGCTCCAGAATAGGTAAGAAATGCCATTGGTTAACAAATTTATTTGCTGGACTGTTGTGGAGCATGATTTGCATTCTTGACTTCTTCCAGTGCCTCTCTTACAGTCACATATACTGGGGTTTTGTAGGTATGGCTGTAGGAATACATCCTCTTAAATCATTGCTCTCATGGATACAGGCATTGTTATCACCACCTGAAGGTGACATATAGAACTGTCCCTGGTCCTTTTATAATACCAAAGAGGGGCAATGGATAAAATAACGAGGGGCCTGATCAAATGCCTGTTGTGGTCAGCGGGATTCTTCCCGTTGATTTCAGAGAGCTTTGGATCAGGGCCTAGATTTACTGTTTGTTCAAGCTGAATTGTTGTTTTGCATTGGCTGCATTAGCTGTCTACATTATGGAACACCGTGTTAACTTTACAATTTGTTCTTACGACATGCAAAGTGTTTGGAAAAGGTAGGATGTTGACTGAGGGTGTGGTAAACAAAGTGATCCATAAAATGCTATTAATAAATTCTGCATTGTGAATAGGTGAATCTGTCACATAGGTGTATGAATAAATATCGTTAGATCATTAGGACATAATTCACCCCTATCTGTTCTGTGGATTCAGCACATCATCCAAATTACCCCATCTTTCTAACTGCTTGAATGGACTTTCATGTATCCATTGCTGTTTGAGATTAACTGAGACTGGATACAAAATGAATATGTTAAGGAAAAGTCTGTTTCCAAAATGAAAAAATACCCAGATTTTCAAAAGGCCACACACATGCACATTTACTAATGCACACCCCTCAGATTAGCTCAGCACAACACCCAATGGGCAGCATGCACATGTCTGTGATTTGCATGCGTATGGATGCTTGTGTGCATCCAACTAACGACTTTGAAACGTTATAGTCAAGAAAAAAGGGGACTCCATTTAACACAGAGATGGGCGCATGGATCCAGATCCAAACCTTCCAGAGTTTAAGGGTGTTGGTATCTAGGGATTTGGCTCAGCTTGAAATACAGACCAATTACAAAGTTTGGAACAAGATCCAAACTCCAGTAAAATTCAGATCCAGGATTTTTGTTCAACTCCATCTCTAGTTTAATATAGGAGCCTCAGGTTTTCCAACCCTTAGACCATAGTACAGATCTTTGTCCTGACCTATACTTAAATATAGGGTGGATCCTCATGCTGGCAATATGCCTAATGCTCGGGCATGTTTTTAAACTCCCCTCCTTTTCTTGGTTGTCAGCCAAGTTTTAGCTGTGAGCAGTGTTTTTGAATGGGGCCAGTGTTTTATTTTTAGCATGCGCTTGCTAGCTATTTTTTTTAGTTAATTTATTTTGGGTTTTTTTGTTTGTTTGTTTTTGGCTTTTTTTAACCTACAAAGGAAACTTTTACTTTTTATTTATATTTTTATTTTTTTTAACAATGAACACATAAACATTGCCATTATACAATATATTAGTTTTATTATTTAGTGTATGCTACATATATCCTTTTAGTAAAATAACTTTATTACAGAGCTTTGGAACAACAAGCCAGGATAAGCACACCAACTTTGAGGAATTTACTTAATACAACCTCTGGTGTTCCATAGCTTCCCACCATTCCCAGCCCTTTGGCTAGAAATTTGAGGTAGCCAGAAAAATCCCATGTACAATATGGGTAGTGCATTAACTTTTCATGTCCTTGCTTCCAAAGACTGTTGGTATGCAAATTTTAATAGCAATTTTTAATTAAAAGATTTGGCCAATGAAGTTTTTTTTTTATTTAAGGAAATGTATTAGACTTTAGTATATTACATTTTCCTGATTTATTTAAATATTTTGTATTTTAAGTTGAATAAAATACGTATTTGCATTTTAATGTAATTTTTTTGTTTGATTTTAAACTAGACTATTTTATAAAAATATTAAACACAACAATTTTGGCCATGAGACAAACACCATAAGACAGAATATAGAACACAAAACATAATTTTTATTGTGCCAGTCAATGCATGGTATGTTGAATGCTGTTTAGCTGGCATTAGTTTTTTTTGATTATTTGAAAAACAAAAAACAGAGGTCTACCCTTCTTCGGCTTGACAGTAACAGTGGAGAGGGCAGCTTCAGAGTCTAGAAGACAAGAATAAATGGTTTCTTTTCGACATTTTCTTTCAAACACCAGGTAAAGGCCGTTTATTTAGCATATAATTTAAAGGACTATTTTTAGAGGGTTTTTTTTGAGATTTACCCATTTGTTTTTTAACACTTAAACAGAGAACTAAACAGACAGCAGAGGGAATTATGGTTTAATTCAGGATTTTTTACTTTTATTACATTGATCGCTACAGGGGACGGGACAGAGGGATCTCCTTTGACCTTACAGCTTCATTGCACGCTATGGCTTCCACCCTGAGGAATTACGAACGAGAGGCTCAGTTCCTCCCACACCCTAACACCCAAATGTATAAAGCAAAAAAACATTAACCGGTTAACCAAAACAGAACAGAATCAGAATCAGACAGCATTTCCTTATTTTATTAGGGCTCACCTTATCAGAGCACGAACCCCAGGGGCCACGGTGAAGTGAGGAAGAGGGGCTAAACACCCTGGTTGTGCTGCTCCCAGTTCACTGCAGCCATCCGGAGTCCGATGTCCGAGCTAGGAGAGTCCCATCTGGGGTCACCAGAAACTGTTACGGAAATGTCGGGTCTGCCTAGCTGAGAGCCAATAACAGCCTGACAGGGATAAGGAAAAGATGCTTTATTTTGCAGAAAAAATGAGAGCCTTGCACCTTGGTATAAAGACTTTGTTTTATACAAGTTTTACAAATTTTTTATACACATTTAGACAAAGACTTTTGCCGTGTTAACACTTGATTGGTGGTTGCCAGACCCCGTACTTCTGTTATCTGGTCAGTGAAAACCAGTTTAAAGCCAGATTCCTCTGCTTCAAGGCAGAGGAGAGAAGATAGTTTAAAAGTTCAGGTTACTGTGTACGTTAAGGCTTTTGCTTCCCCCTAATGGCTGCCTGCTAGCTGTTAAGGGGGGTCACCAGTAACTTTCACAATATTGAGGAGCAGTATGGAACCTTGTCAATTTGCAGTTATTTAGTTCTGATCATGTAAAAGTTTGTTAATGTAACCAATGAATTGGTTTAGAATTAAACATCTTGCAAGGAGCTCCTACTTGGCACTAATTGTTTGGAATCCCAGAAAGGAATTCCAAGGGCTGTTGAGATATAGTTAAGACTTTGTGTATTCTGCAACAAGCAGATCCTAACTTCTCTGTCTAGGCTCCTGGGTTTCTGCATCATGGCAGTGCTGAATTTTGAAGCAAAATGGACATTCTGGGGCAGCATAAGATATATGGGAAAATGCTCAGAAAATGAGGGAAATGTGGAATGATACATAATATTACACACAAAAAAACCTCCTTAAATGAACATTATCAAGATTGCAAAGTCAAGAACTCAAAAGTTAAGAAATGCCACAATTAAGATTGCCTGTGCAAACTTAATTTGCCCCCCTTGTGAGTATGCATTATGATATAGTCTTTGGTAACACGATTACATGCTATTTTTTCCACAGTACCCTGCCTCATTTAGAGCACAGGATGGATGGTGCTCACTTAATGAGCAGCTATTCAGTATTTTATTTTATCCTCATTGTTCAATTTGTGGTGCCAGACTTTATTTACTGCACGCCAGTCCAGCCCTGCTCTGAAGACAGAATTATTAACTAACGTATGCATTTCTGTGGTACTCATCACTCTAGTATCTGAGGGTTTCACAAACATTAATTTATCTTCGCAATGCCCTGTAAGGTGAGGGGGTGATATTATCCCCATTTCACAGATGAGGCACAGAGAGATTAAAGTCAAAATTATCCACTAATTTTCGGTGCCAAATCTGAGATGCCTGTGCCCTGGTTTTTCAAGTACTTGGCATTATAAAGCACTTTAGATATTAAAAGCACAGCTCCCAATGACTTCATTTGCAATTGTTAGTGCTCAGCACGTCTGCGAATCAAACCATGGCTACATCAAGTCAGGAACCTAGATGAAGAACACAGAGTTAGTGACCATGTGTGAAAAGTTTGGTTCAAGTGACTTGCCCAACATCACACAGGAAAGTCTGTGGCATAGGCAGGATAGAATCCAGTTCTCCAGAGCAGCATTCAGCTGCCTTAACCATGAGATCATCTTTTCTTTTCCTGCAACAAAGACATCAGGCATCCTATGGACAATGGCCTCCTTTACTGCACAGCTCTGATTCATCCCCAGCGTACAGTCCATCTTGTGCACAGATAAGGCAGGGATCCTGTGGAAATTATAGCAGGTAAACATGTAAATTAAAGTGTTTTGTAACACAAAAGGGGGCCAAATTAAGGGTGCACAGGCAATACTTTCATTCTATCTTTTCCTAAATTTTGCATATTTGACTTTGCAACCTTGTTAATGTTGTTTAAGGTAGCGTTTCATGTAATTACTAGGTTTTTAAAAAAGCAAACTGATAAAAACAAATATTCCATCATGTGGCATCATATTGACATCCACAAGGGTCATCAGCAAAGTTGGCACCTTTATGTCCATTGCACAGACCTCTGCTACTTAAACTAAGGGAATAACTGATAACAGTAGCAGGTTGTCATCCTCTGTGTGGACTACACTAGTAGGGGATTGGACATGTTACTAGTGAGTTTCAAATATATTTGCTGACAACAGAGCTATGGTAAGACTCAGGAATCTTAGGTTCCATTCCAGGCTCTGGAGGGGAATGTGCACAGGACACTTTCCTGCCAAATTTCAAGCCCTGTCTCCAAAGCATGGGGGTTCCAGAGGGTGTCTTCAGAACTTTTTAACATGGGCAAGATAATGTATTTTTCCTCAGCTTCATTCTCAGAAATGACTGAGCCATTTTGGCTGAAGTTTAATAATAATGATATCAAAAATAATAATGATCAATGATCAGCCTGAGGTAGACACCCTGCATGGAAAATTTCAGCCCAAATGGCTAAAATTTGGTAAGGTTATAAACAACGAAAAGCAGGGGCTTATAAAGGCAACCTTAATAATAAGTGGTGCTACCAGCCCAATCTAGACCAACATGATAAGTAGTGTTGTTCATTGTAATTAAATGGAAATATCTGTCTGTAAATTGCTTTTTGATGCATTTCTGGCTGCTGCCATCTTTCCATTTTAATGCAGGATCCAGTATTGTTGTGTCTCAAAGGGTCCTTGCTGTGGAATTCTAGGCCAATATGCCATGCTCCTTCAGTCTTCTACAGGGAGACCTCTAGCCTCCTCCCTCTGCTGTTGGGTAGAGTTCCAGGCCCCCGGGAGGGGGAATAGCCATGGGTATGGGCAGAGTAAGAGAAGACAGGAAACAGGAAGGAACAGTGTGAATTGAGACCCATATAATCAAGCCTGTGAGGAGTGAAAGCAGGTAAAAAGGCAGAAGCTGGTGGAGGCCAGAAGGAAGGAGTACTAGGTAGTTGAGGGCAGGCTATGTGGAGCATGTAAGTAGTTCTTGGAAAGTTCAGCTTCCTGGTTGATCATTTCTTACCTTGAATGAGAAGAGGAGGATGACAGCCTAGAAGGTTCAGTGCTCAATATCTTGATCAGAAGCTTCACTATCTATAAAGCTCCTTCTGGTTCTCATAACTATGCTGCACTCCCACTACAACCAGCTAGAAATCCTGCTTCTTTGGGGAGAGATGGGCAGACAGAAAACAAGAGATGCAGGCAAGGAGCCCAAAAAGTCTTGGATTGCAGTAGAGTCAGCAAAACTGCCCTAATAAGCAGGAGATTGTGTTTATGGGGAGGGTTTCTGCAGCAACTGGCTCAAATGGCAAATTCCTCTGCTGATTCTCTGGCTCCAGGGCTGTGAAATTTGACAGGGCCCTGAGTTTATAGTACACCGATGCTGCACCAGCATTGTTCTTCTTGTATAGGTCTAGCTGCTGTAGTTGTGAAATTTTTCATTTAAACATACCTCAACTAGTATAAAGCAGGGTAAATCTAAGGATGTCAGTGGAGCTACACCACATTACATCATCTGCGATCTAGGCGAATGTTTGGCAGGTATATCTATTTTAATTTCTTCTCATTTAGAACAAGACTGTTCCCAAACTGTACAGTTAATATATTTAAACAGCATGCTCTGCATGTCAGTGCTCCATCTCCCATAAATCATGATGGAGTTTCATCAGTGGCAGTAGCTGAGGTTCTCCCCATGTGTTTTAAATGAGATCCAAATGTATTTAGATGTCAGACATCTATTTATTTATGATGGTAAATCAAAAACAGTTCAGCTTCATCCATTAGGAAGGGACCCTACAGCATATTTCCCCCCCTACTGAATTGAGAGTGTGTGACGTGATGTCTTCATGCACAAATTGTCTTCCTGGCATCTGTCTAGCTAAGCTAGTTAACTTATGGCTTCTGCTAAGCAAGCCTAAAAAGGGCAAGACACCAGGAAAGTAAACATGCTGGGGAGCTACTGCTAAACTTCTCAAGGGCCAGTCCCTCATCTGGTGTAAATTGATGTAGCTCTTTTACACCATCTGAGGCTCTGGCCCAAGGTTTGTCTCTTGTTCTGTAAGTACTGGGAAAATCCTTGGGGTTTTGTTTTTGGGTTTAGTTTTTGCCTTTTGTGCATGGATATTTTCCCTTCATCTTGTGGTGACTGAAATGGGGCAGTTTACTGGTCCCCCTCTCCCTCCCGCACTCTCGCTCTGTAGGATGCATACTACTTAGCATCCCATTAACTGTTGCACTGACGAAACTATGGTGGGTTCTTAACAACTTATGAAGTGTGGACAGGTGGTTTGTGGCAGCTCCTTGTGACTGCTTATCAGGGCTTCTCCTGAAGAAATACTCTGACTCAATGTTATCATTATGGGGTGGCTATTTTGGGAGTTTGTTTCGCTCACTCGCTCGCTCTCTATCTCTGAAAGTTTTGTCTTGTTCCAAAGGTTTCACCTGCAGGTTCTAGCAACCTGGGGTTGGAATTCCCAAGCTGACATTGCGATGGACAATATTACTTTTGGAGTGAGCTGCTTCCCTGATGGTGAGTCACAAAGCATTCTGAGCCTCTCAGAGAATTTATATAGGATAATCAGCATACCACAGATCCAAGAGGTGCAAGTTATGGTTTCCCTACAGAAGGGACTCGGATTATCTGTACTACATCTTATTGTGCTGTAGTATTTGGACGTAGTGACTCTCAGCTCCTTCCCTGAAGAAGATTTCCTTTATTTACACAATTTTCCAATGTGTCTGTGCCTTCTTAATGCTCTTTCTTTTCCCTAACCTGCAATTTCCCAGATCACATGTTTTGGGACCTTTGCCCATCTCAGCTGGAAGTACTGGCCTTGCAGTGAGCTCACAGGTAGAAAGATCATATTGCACTGCTCTTTAGTGACCCCTTTTGAAGTACTTGCTCTGGAAATTGATAGGCTTCAGAGTCACATCTACTCTGAATTAACTGGTGGAAAGGTCACCATATGTATCACCTTTGAGGGCGAGGGCAGGGAAAAAGGAAAATAACAGGACCTTGAGAAATCCTTTCCTTCCCCTAGTACAAATGCTTTCTTTCTTTGATAAAAAGGCTAAGATTATGACTACTGAAACAACAAGTTTACTCCTCCCAGCTAGGAGAGGCTTCACATGTCACTGGTGGGTGGGTAGTATGCAAGCAATCAAGCAAGGAAAACCACAAATACATGTAATTTATCACAATGTATTCTACCTAGAAATCCAACCAAATGCCTGGAAACACAGGAAGCCACCCTCACTGGCCTCAGGAATGAAGTGGGCCCGAAGTGCCAGTGGAATCTGATGGGGCTCACACATTAGGATGTTGGGTAGAATGCGCAGAGGAGTTAATTTGCATTTTGCAGAGCTGTTATGTGGAAGGAGGGCAAGGATCACTAGCATTTGGAAACATCAGCAGCTGACTTTAGTTTTTAAACGCTGAAAAAACTAGCAGCTTTGTGAAAGAAACAGAAAATAAGGAAAATACACAGTTCCTGTTCTAAACCCTGGCTTGCATTATAAGCAAAACGTGAAAGCTGTGTCTGAACCTGCTCCCCATTTGTGCACAGCATAAAATCACCAAGGAGTCTGTCATCATTCCACACAATTGACTGTCTCTGCCCATGAGGGCTTCAGGCCTCTGGTATCGAGGGTGGTTGAGTTTGCGACTGAGGTGTGTTAGCGGAACTATGCAAGGGAAGTATATGCAGCACCCTGCCCACAGTGTGCCTGGCTCAAGTCAGTGCTATCAGTCCCCTTCTTTGGGCTCTGTGGGGCCTGACTTTCTGAAGGGCTGAGCGCTTAGAACTCCAGTTTGAAAATCAACAGGACCTGCAGATGCTTATCAGCTCTGCAAATGAGGCCATAAATCTACTCCAACATTTCCGCACTGCTAACTGCTGAAGGCACGTGGGTGTAAACTGGACTTTGGGTTTGGTCTGTAAACATTTCTCTGCAGTCTTTGGAACGTAGAGATGAAGGTTTTCTAAAGGTGAGACAGGAAATGAGATGGCAATGTGAGATGTGGAAGGGACACAGATCTAGCCTCTCCTCTCATTCTTCTGCAAAAAGACGATGTTGGGAGCTCAAAGCATGGGCATGTTAAACATGTAGTTCCAGGTGTTCAGCGGGCATAAATCAGTATTGATTTCAATGGAGATACAGCCATTTATACCTGCAGAGGACCTGGCCTGGAAGGCACGATTCAAGCAGTGGAAGGACAGAGTGAAGAAACTGTGTTTCTTACAAGACTCAGGTTTACCACTGTTCTTTGAATCCTTGTTGTGAGTTGACTTTTTCTTGCCTTTGAGAATAGCCTTCTATTTATCTTCTGATCCCTTTAATTCAGTTAGGTCGCTGAGAAGCCCAGCAGCTCTGCTGTATTTTCAGTAATGAAATTACTTCTCCCTGGCCAAGAGAGGCTTCACATATCACAAATGAAGCCAATTAAGATTCAAGCAGAGAGAACTACATTCTTCACAGAAAGGAGGTGCATGGCAGCCCGGAAGGCAGGATTTGCTTCTTGTTAGGATGTAAATATTAACACCCAAATCCACAGAGATATTTAGGCATCTGAACACCATATTAGGCACCTAAATCTTGGGTGGTGCCTAAATCTCAGATTTAGGCTCCACCGCAATCCACAAATCTCCCACCAACCCCTGTAGGCGCCCAAATATTCAGGATAAAAATTCCCTCAGCTTTTAAATTTCTGCCTCTGGCCATGCACACTGCTGCCTCACTCCAGGAATCTGGATACCTATCTCCCACCTAGACCCCAGAGCAATTAATGAACTGGGAGGAGAGAGATGTTTGCTTGCCTTTCTTTCATGTGGGGCCTGATCCAGTAGGTGGCCCCTGAGTATGCCTCCTTTGAATGGGGTCTCATTCAAAATCCAGCCAGCTGCAGCAGCAGCACCTGTGCCCACTTTATGACTTTTAGAGTACTCATGTGGGATGTGGGAGACCCAGATTCAATCCCCCCATCTCTGCCTGAGAGGGAGAAAGGATTTGAACAGGGATCTCCCATCTCTGAGGAGAGTGCTCTAACCACTGGGTGATGCAGTATTCTGATGTGGGGCTCCTTCAGACTCTCCTATTGCAGTTGTTCCACTGGGACTAAAGAATAGAAGAGTGATTAGAGCAGGAGGGCTGGACTCAAGGTCTCCTAACTACACACACACTGGACTCAAGGTCTCCTAACTACACACACACACACACACTCTCTCTCTCGCTCTCTCTCTCTCTCTCTCTCTCTGAATGAGAGATAGGCACCTAATTCAGACTTTGTGGAGTCAAGTGGTGTTTCCGTGATTTTCTAGGTATCGAAAAGTTAGATGTTGCAATGCCTAAATCCCTTTGTAGATCCAGGCCTAATTTCCTCATCAGTTCCAGTCCTCTCTCTTCTACAGAATGCAGCACTGGCTTTAAAGGAATTGTCTCTGAGTGGAAGGGCTGGGAATGGCAGATGGGGCTTCAAAGCCCTCATCTCTGACCCAAGAGGTTAGTGGAATTTGAAAAATAGATGGTCTATTTCTGTGGATACTGAAAGCAGCTCAAGGGATACCAGTAAGGATTAGCAACAAACAGATAAGCACAGAAATTTGGACATAAACCCTCCTGCTTCAGGGCATAAATCAGCCTCTGAAACATGTAGTTCTGGGCACTGGTGGAGCCAGGATATTAGATGAGTTGGACCTGGGGTCTTATTCAGTCTCCCAATTTTTATGAGAGAGGGAGAAGGTATCGTAAAGGGAAAGGGGACACTCTCCTGGCTAACTGGCTAGAGTTGTGGTTTTCAAACTTTTTTTCTGGCAACCCAGTTGAAGAAAATTGTTGATGTCCATGACTCAGTGGAGCTGGGGATGAGGGGTTTGGGGTGTGGGAAGGGCTCAGGGCTGGGGCAGAGAGTTGGGATGCAGGGGTGAAGGCTGCCGGGTGACGCTGAGGGTGAAGGGTTTGCAGTGCAGGAGGGGGCTACAGGTTTGAGGGGGCTCAGGGCGGGGGCATGGGGTTGGGGTCCAGAAGGGGGTCAGAGCTCTGGGGTGGGGCTGAGGATGAGGTGTTTGTGGTGCAGAAAGAGGTCCTGGGTTGGGGGGGCTCAGGGCTGGGGCAGAGGATTGAGGCACGAGGTTAAGATGCGGGCTTACCTCAGACAGCTCTGTCAGTGGCACAGTGGGGGTACTAAGGCAGTCTTTCTGCCTGTCCTGGCACTGCAGACCACACTGTGGCCCAGAAGTGGCCAACAGCAGGTCCGGCTCCTAGACAGAGGCGTGAAAGCGGCTCTGCATGGCTCTTGCCTGCAGGCACTGCCGTCCCCCAGCTCCCATTGGCCAGGAGCCAGTGCTCAGGGTGGGGACAGTGCACAGAGCCCCATGGCCCCTCCTGCCTAGGATCCGGACCTGCTTCTGGCTGCTTCTGGGGTGCAGCGTGGTGTCAGAAAAAAAAGAGACTAGCCTGCCTTAACTGGACAGCACCACTGATGGGACTTTTAACAGCCCAGTTGGCAGTGTTGACCAGAGCTGCCGCGACCCAGTGCCTTACATTCTGCAACCCAGTAGTGGGTCGTGACCCGCAGTTTGAAAACCACTGGGCTAGAGGGCCAGATGTTCAAAGGTGTTTAGGCACCTAATGGGATTACCAAAAGCACCTGGGCAGGTTAGGCACCCAAATTCCATTGAAATCAATATCTGCATAGTTAGATGCCTGAATACCTTTGAAAATCTCATATTGCAACATGGTTAATAGAATGTATCTTGAGCAATCAGTGCCCTCTTGAGCGCTTAGAGGCTCTCTGCTTTTTCTCTCTTACCGTGCATCGCTCTGAGCTTCACTGTATCTTGTTCTTATTAAGATTGCAGTCTCTGATGTGAGATTCTGAGTTGTCTTGCCCTGCAGAATTAGATTTAATGCTGGACCTTACTTGTGCTTTCATAAAAGATTTGTTTTTATAATGGCTGGTTTGTCCCAGGGGAGCTCTGTATGGCAGGTGTTCGATTCCTGATTTCCAGGCTACCACTCACCATGCTGGCATGGGGGAGAGGGGGAACGCGACTGTGTTGGCACTATGCTTGGCTCTTGAGATAAACAGAAGGGAATGCAACAATTTGGCTGATTTAGTAGCAGCGTTCACTGGAAAATTAATGGACCAGCAAAGAGGCTGTTGGGGAACTGGTTCTACTTCCTGATTCTCTGCCCCTGCTGCAACACAGGTTAGAGAGGCTTGGAGCTTACTTCATTTTGCACTGGCTAGGATCCCCAAGGGCAGGGCCGTCCTTAGGCATAGGCAGAATAGGCAGATGCGTAGGGCCTCACTCTGCCTGGGGGCACCACTCTGCAGGCAGCCCAGACAGAGGGGAAGCAGTGGAGCATGTAAGAGCAAGGCTGCTGGGTCCTAGAGAGAGCAGAATGCTGCACAGTCTGAGGAATGGGATTGGCTACTGGGGTCTCTGGGAAGGGGAGGGGGTAAGGGTTGGGAAGGAGCTCACCTGTGAGTGTGACTCTTTCCCCCCGGCTGAGGTGAGGTGAGGCAGGCTCTGTGGCTCTGGAACCAGTATCCTTTGTTGTCCCCCATAACATCCATTCTTCTCCCCCCCCTGCCCCATGGAGCACCCCACCTTTGTCCCTCCTCCCCAGGAGCATCCCTCTCTCTCTCCTCCCTCCTCTCCGTCAGGGCTGGGTTGGGTGAGGTGCTGGAGGGTAGGTGGGGGAAAGAGGCTGGCTGGCTGCCTGCTGAGGAATGAAAGTGAAAGTAACTCACTTCCTCGGCAGCGAGCCAGGATTGGACACTGTCCACACAGAGGCTGCGCTGGGGTAGCCAGATGTGTGTTAAAAAAAGCAGGGTAGGGGATTGGGTACAGTGATCCAGATATACCTATGTAATAGGGCCATGTCCAATTTTGGGGTCTTTTTCTTATATAGGCTCGCTTTACCCCCATTCGCTCAAACCCGCCCCATCTCTCTGTCCTGGATTTTTCAACACTTTCGCCATTGTGTCACTCAAGTGGGGTAATTGGTGCCTATATAAGACAAAGCCCACAATAGCTGGACTGGCGCCTAAAAATCAGAACAATCGGATCTGGCCACCCAGCTGGGTGAGCGGCCTTCCCCCGGGCTTGCACGAAGTGCCAGCGATCTAATCTCATCGGGGGAGCTGCAAACAGGGCAAGGATGAGCTGCTGGCGGCTCCATGGGTGCCCCGTCCCTGAGATCAAGATGGCCGTGCTAACTTCACCATGGTCGGTAAGGCGGTGGTGCCCATTGGCGTAGTGATGGACCTGAGGGTTGGCTGGCGTTGCCACTTCCTGCAACCCCAAAGGTGGATTTTGGGGGTCCTGGCAAGTTTCCCACCATCCCTCCTCTATCTGCACTGGTTGACCACAGGCTGTCAGGGTGAGCCAGAGCGACGAGAAGCATAACTTGTGTGTCATTTTAGAGATTGTCATTTAACGAACTTTGTTTGCCAAAAAATTCTTACTAACAAATCCTGAAATCCAAATTGCAATATGTTTGTTTAAAAATCAATATCTAGCCAGAAATCAAGAAAATTAAGCTGTTGACATATTATAGTGATCGTAGGTTTGGTTTGAGGCGGGAGGTGGGCCAGTTTCATCAGAGAACAAAAAATGTTGACTGAACTGTCCTATAGCCCCGTACCCTGATAAGACCTCCACACGTCACAAGTGAAAAGCAGGGTCGCAAACCACAAGCACAACGGCCAGAGAAGTGCAGGGTGAAGATTTGATGGTAGGCAGCGCAGCTGAGCGGCTCAGCCGCACTGCTCTGGGCGTCCCTGTGCCTAAATTGCCCAGCTGGGAAGACCCCCCGGGGGCTCCCCCCCTGCCGTTTCCCTCACCAGCACACTGGGGACCCCCAAGGAAGCGCCAGCTTGGCAAGCAGGGCTGATCCAGGCCGCGCTGTCAGTCTGAAGGTCCACTCACCATCAGCGCCGGCAGCGGCGAGTGGCTGGGCATGGCCTGAGCAGGGCCAGTGGGTTGATGGCTCAGTCCGCTGCCTAGTCTGCAGCACTCAGCCTACTGCTACTTCCGGGTTCCGCTGCTGACCCTTACGCCCAGGGAGCCCCAGCCCTCCGCCCCACCGCACAGAATCCCAGAGGGGTGGCGGCCGGATCCTGGCTGCAGAGGTGGTGGCAGAACTCCCAGACAGCAGCGGCTGAGCAGGGCTGGGATCCTATCTAGGGTTCCAGTCACTCAGAACCCCCAAGCCTGCTGCCAGGCTGGGTTTCATGTACTCTCAGGACTGGCAGTTTGCCTGAGCAATGCCACTTATCTACGGAGTACAGTCGAATATCGCATCTATCTGATGTGAACAGTCTAAGAGTGACATGGCCACCATCTACGAATGTAACAGTACACAAGGAGAACGAATTTCTTCAAAACTAAGCCAGCTAAACTATCTCCGCCCGACAATGAGGCAGGAAGCTAACTGTCTTGCTATTGTTCGTATAAATCCCTCAATCTAACCTTAAGGAAATATGAGTACAGCAAAACCCCTAAGCTAATGACCAGCTTAGATCGATAGCCGCCACCACCACAGGAATTCCAGTGCCTGGGACTGACTCGGGCCCCCAAACCTCCGTGGGAACCCCAAAACTCAGACGCCCTGAGTCGCACTAACAAAGAATAACATCCCACCCACCTCTCTCCACCCAGAATTCCTCTCTGGGCTAACCTAGAGTTACTGAGCGCAACCTCTTTACATCACAATACCAAGGAAGCATGTCTCTCTCTCCACAAAGAACAACCAAATACAAGAAACAAAAGATCTCTCTCTCTCCCCCCTCCCAAGTCCCTGTGCTGTATGAAGAATCACCCTGCCGTAGATCTAAACAAAGAGAATTTCCTTCCTTCGTCCTTAGCCACCCCAGAGAAGAAAAAATAACTCAACGCAATCTAAAAAGAAAACTTTATATTAAGAAAGAAAAGAAACAAGACCATAGAAAACATGATCTCTGCATTAAGGTGACAATACAGCAGCTAGCCTAAAAGAAAAGATATGAATAAAGCAGGCCTATTCAAAAAAGCTATCCAATTAAACAGTCCACAAACACACACAATATAACTACAAAAAAAAACAATAACAGCCTAGTTGTTTTGTGTCGCTGTACTTACAACCTTTGAACTTGAAGATTAGAGTAGCTTGAAGATCAGACCAAAGACCTCTCTCATAGCTGAGAAGCCAGACAGACACAAGCAACATGCCCATCTCCCTAGGCTTTGAAAAATCCGGCCCGTATGGTCCCTGGTCAGGTGGTTGGGCCCCTTTTTAACCCTTTACAGGGAAAAGAAACAATAACCCTTAGCTATCGTTATTGAACAGCTGAGTCTTAGCTAATCGAACGAAGACAGACGACTTTGTCTTTGTCATACGATGACATTATTACTGATTTTGCAGCCAAAAAAGCCAGAAAGATTGCTTTTAATTAAAAACAAATCTTTGTTTCAATACCTCTTCATATAAATTTCCAATAAAATTTTGACAAATTAAAAAAATTATATTATTTGCATCATTCTGTCAAATCAGAATTTTTTCTATAGTGCTACCTGTTTAGTGCTAGTGCATCAGCATTACAGTGTGCTTCATTAAGTTAAACTGGTGTTAATAAGTGAATGTGGCAAGTTTTCCAATACTGTATGCTTATATTTGTGTTGCTAAGAGCAGATCAGGCACAGGGGCACCAGTTTAATAATCTCGCCTAGGGCACCATAAATCCTAAGGACAGCCCTGCCCAAAGGACCATACACCATTTGGGCCACTACCTCTCCCTGTTACCAACACAACCTTTGCAGCAGGGGCTGTGAGAAGAGAGGTGTAGGAGAAAGCAACTTCATCTCTGTGCCTCCAAAAGACTCCCACGCGCTGCAAGGATTCCCAGCAAGAAACTTGCACGCAGCTCGGGCAATGATAAGAAGGCAGAACACAGCAGAGAATCTGCTCCTAGGGCTGCAGTGTGGGGTATGTAGGGGAGGGTGAAGTCAGATGAAATGAAAAAGATTTCTGAGTAAGCAGCCTCACCTGAACATGGAGGTGAGTGATGGAGATCAAAGAGCCAATTGCTCTGCAGATCTCTCCAGCATACACATACCCCAAAGTGTCATCTAGCAACTCATGATCAGAGGCCTTCCGCCTTCCATATGTTTATAACCCTCCTTCCCCCCTCATACACATACAGGGTAGGAGACCAGACAGAAGGTGGAATAGACTGAAACACAGACCTGTGGAGCTTGCACCATACTGTATATAGAACATGCCCTCCTTTGCATTCATTTCTCTGCAGTCTATAAAATGCTGGAATTCTGAATGCTGGATTTCTAAGGGGTAGCAATAATTAATGGGAGCAGTCTGATGCTCAGTGAGGCTAATGGCTGTGGTTCTTGGTCTGGTGAGCATGAAGGAGACAGAGGGTTTGGAAAAGGAGGAAAGGGTGTTTGTTTGGAAATGAAGAATTGCCCTAGGACATGCTGTTAGGATGCTGCTTTGCTAAAGAGACAGACTGAGGCTGTGTTATGGGGACTGATTTACATTCTTTCGCTCGGGCTAAAGTGATTGAGTTTATTGTACATCTCTGGAGGCCAGATGCTAAACTGGAAAAATGATCTTGACCTTCTGGATTCATAATTAATTTAACTCAGGCTCTCAGAGACCAAGAGCCTCTTTCTGACTGACCTTACAGTATTGTTACTTAGGTTTCTTTTGGTCTTTAATCCCCATAGTTTGTTTAGGTTAATTTCAGTTTTTGTTACAGCTGTTAGTTTGACAGCTCTGTCAGGTGAAGTCCTCTGTCTATCCACAGAACAGATACATTATGGAAAGAGTCAATACAACACTCTCCTTCACTGTCACTTATTAGTGTGCTTCGAGTCAGACCTGCAAAGAATACCACTAAGGGAGAGGTCAGTTCAGCTTTCATGGCTCAGTTTGGTAACCAGTGTTTGCTGAGACTGCTAACGAGGGTGTTAATTAATGCTAAATGTAATGGTGGCTTTGTGAAGGGATAACTATCCAGCTGGAACTGAATGAGCTCAGTTTATGTTGGCCACTGAACAGGCATTAGATGGTGTGATGGTGTGTACAAACCTCAGACTGGAGAGAAGGGGTTAAAGAGCTGCTGTGGGCCCAATTGGCTTCACCTTGCCACATCTGTAAAACATGCTGGTGTGTACGGTATCTGATCAAAGGTGGCGTGTTACTGTTTCTATGTTAAGTCATCTCTCCCTGTTTTCTTTCCACAAGCAAAATTTGTCAAAACATGACTATCTTGCCACTTAATGAAATCTGGAACTTGCTAAATTATAAAACAATGAAAATGCAAATTAGAAGGGCATTTCAGGAGCTGATCTGCACACACACAAAAACTGGGAATCAACATTTCTTAGAAAACAAAATTTTGAGGACTTGGAAACCTTGCAAAATGAATTAGCAAAAAATGTATTTTGGAATTTCATGAATGTTTTGCACCACTCTTGTTAGTCTATTATTAATATTCAGTCATTACTGAGCAGACTAAAAGCAGGATGTCCATTATCAATATGTAATATTCTATTGTCGATTTTCCTGGGCCATGCAGTCCCTGAATATTTTTTGTTAATCATAGTCAAGTTTATGTTTAATACCCTTGTTTACTGCATGTAAATGCAAATCAAGGCCCTTTTCCTGCAGTTGGCTAAATGGCGATAGACCCATGTGTGTCCATGCAGCATCCCATTGACTTCAGTATGGCTTCATGCAGGCAGGTTCCTGTGCCTGAGCAAAGCCAGTGATCAGGACCCAAATGATTTGTAAGGGTAACTGAAAACAGAAGTTCTTTAAAATACTAAGTTTTCTTTCTCCCTGTCCCTTTCTCTGGCTTCCTTTTCTCTCCCTCTCCTCTTCTTTTCCATTCATGCTATGACACATATGCACATCACATGCACATGACAGAACTCTCTGTTCCTTTTACACCAATAATCCATGTGGTACAAGGTACACCATAGTCTCTTCTCTGCTGCCTTCCAAAAGGGACTTTTTTATTTAAATAAAAGGATTGTGCCTGATTTATTTATCTGCCATTTGGTTGAAAGTCTCTCTCTTTTTTGCCCCCATCTCCTTCTAATCCATCCCACACGTGGTGACAGGAAGAAGACAAAGCCATTCTGCTGGAAAGCACCAATACCCACAGGAAATCAGTATCATGGATGAGAATCTGTTGAACCCACTGGAAGAGCCTTCCCTTTCAGGTAGATAGCTCCATACCAAAGCCCTGACTCCTGAGTACAATAGATGGTCCTGGATCAAGTTCCTGCCTTGCAGAGAGAAATTCCCATAGTTAATTATTGGATCCTTGTGTCTCAGGCAGATGGTCCATACTTGAGCTCTGTCTCTCACTCAGATAGACATTTCCATACCAGATCCCAGTTCCTGGTAAGTAGTCCTTGCAACAGCCCATCATTATTGCTTTATCCAGACTCCTGAATCTGGTAAACTGGGCCAGAAATTCCACAGTGGCCATTGTTGAGTTTTTTCAAGTTATTTTTCTGACACCAACCAGAGCATGGAAGTACAAGCAACACCAAAAAGTCTGGATCAGCTCTTGTTTTAATCTAACTAGTAGACTCATCATTTCTAGTCAATGCATACCCAGATAGAGGTTAAATAATCATATGGTTAAACACATACATCTCAATTACCTTCTTTGAGGTGCTAAACACAACCAATTTCCAGCAACTTCAATGGGAGTTGAAGGAGCACAGCACCTTTCAGGAGATGATCAGCATCTTGTAGTATTAGGCCCAAAGGAATCATCAGAATGACTTGGTATTTTCTATATAGCCATAAAAATATGCAGACAACATGCCCTTCTTGTAAAAATACTACATGCAAGAATTCCTATGGTGCTTAGACCATACCAAGGGCTCTTGCAAAGAATCCACAAACAGATGCAAACATTGCATCACACTCCTCTTAAAAAAATAATAATAATATTAGCAGGTTTTGAGCTCAGTCCTGTTCCAGTTGAACTCCAAAATAATTTCAGTGGGAGCAGGATTGGACTTTTTACTTGGAATAAGATTTTTTATTAGCCACCCAATATTCTGCCTCTCTGGGCCACTTTGACATTATACAGACATAAACAGTCATTATCTTATATACAAGGCTGTTGTATTTCATAATTTGGTGATTCTGTTGCCTACTCATTACCTCAGAATCATGCTTCATAATCAAATCTTTCATCTTAAATAAAAATTTTGAGTTTAGTCTTTAATGTTGCAATGAAAATCCAGAAAGCAAGAATCAGATGCAAACCAATGCAGTGCTGTTTGCTTGAGTTTGCAAAATACTTCTGAGGGGTGTGAACTGCCCCATCGTTCCTGTTGAGACATGTTTCTGTGGCTTTCTTAGTGACTAAACTAGGAGATTCATGAACAAACAAATCTCACATCACACCCCATTCAATAATGTTAGTAATATTTGTTTAGAAGCAAGACAATTATAAGCCAGTCAATGTTTCAGAAATATCTGCCTTCTGCAGGGTCTTAAAATCACCAAATATATTCACTTTGTCACACATATATACATCAAGGTTTTTATTAACATAGTTATATAGTAGTTATGCACAAAAACTATGTTAAAAAAACATTAAGATTTCAAAGTCAAGGACTCAAAAGTTAAGAAATGTCAGAATTAAGGTTGCCTATGAAACCTTAATTCAGTCCCCCTGTGCATATGAATTATGATACAGTCTTTTATGACATGATCACATACTATTTTTTCCATAGGCCTCCTGTCTCATTCAGTGCACAGGATGGACTGTGCTCATGTAGTTTTGTTTTATTGACTACAACCACATTTACTGCACATTATTCAAACCTTACTTTGAAGACAGAATTGTTAATTTTCCCGTAGGCTTTTCTGTGGCATTCATCACTATGGTATCTGAGTGCTTCATAAATATCAATAAATTTAATTTTACCACACCCCAGTGAGGTGAGGAGCAATTATTATCCCCATTTTACAGATGGGGAGCTGAGGCATAGAGAGATTTAAGGTAAAAAATATCCACTAATTTCACGTGCCAAATTTGAGATGACTAGGATTTGATTTTTCAGAGTATTTAGGATTATATAGCACTTCATAGGTTGAAAGTACAGGTCCCATTGACTAGGGCTGCAACTGTGAGTGCTCAACATTTCTGCAGATTAGACCCTCAGGTTTATCGAATGAGGCACATAGAAAATGAACACACAATTCATCACCACCAAAAGCGAACATCATTCTGGGGTGTACTAGCAGGAATGTTGTAAGCAAGACACGAGAAGTAATTCTTCCATTCTACACAACACTGATAAGCCTCAACTGGAGTACTGTGTCCAGTTCTGGGCACCACACTTCAGGAAAGATGTGTACAAATTGGGGAAAAGTCCAGAAAAGAGCAACAAAAATTATTAAAAATCTAGAAAATATGACTTACAATGAAAGATTGAAAAAAACTGGTTTATTTAGTCTGAAGGGGAGAAGATTGAGGGGGGACATGATAACAGTCTTCAAGTACATGAAAGGTTGTTATAAAGAGGAAGGTGATACATTTTTCTCTTTATCCACTGAGGACAGGACAGGGAGTAATGGCTTAAATTGAAGCAAGGGAGATTTAGGTTAGACATTAGGAAAAACTTCCTAACTGTCAGGATAGTTAAGCACTGTAGCTAACAAATTACCTAGGGAAGTTTTGGAATCTCTGTTATAGGTTTTTAAGAACTGCTTAGGCAAACACCTGTCAGGAATGGTCTTAGATAATACTGAGTCCTGTCTCAGTGCAGGGGACTGGACTAGTGAGGTGCCTTCCAGTCCTACAGTTCTATGATTCTATGCAACCATCCTTTCTCTTCTTGCAATCCCCTTCCTCATTCACTGTACACCTTCCAACTTCTACAGCAAATTAATCAGGGACCCTACAGCCAACAGCCTCCTTCACTATACAGCTCTGATTCACCCCAAGAGCACCACTCATCCTGTGCTCTGCATAAGGCAGGGGTTCTATGGAAAAAAACTCTGTATGCGATCAGGTAAGTAAAGTTTGTATCATAATCCATACGCACAAGGGGGCTGAATTAAGGTGTTACAGGCAACCTTAATAATTCAGGAATTTCCTAATTTCGGAGTCCTTGACTTTGCAACCTTCCTTGTCTTTTAACACAGTATTTATGTCTGGTTATAACTATGTTAATGAAAACTTTGATGTATAGATTTGACAGAATTAATGTGTGTGATGGTTTAAAAACCCTGCACAAGGCAGATCTTGCTAACGCCTGGACTGGCTTATAGTTGTCTTGTATTTAAATTAACATCACCGAATGGAATGTGATGTGAAATTTGTTTTTTCATGAATCTCCTAGGTTAGTCACCAAGGAATTTACAGAAACATGTATCAACAGGAACAGTTGCTGCATTTCAATGTCATTTGCCCTGTGATTACGGAGGGGTTGTGTGGTTATAGTATCTGACTATGAAAGGGAGGCTGACATCTCTAGGCTCAACTCTCACTGTTTTTGTCACAGGAAATGTGCCTAATGTTCTTTGGTGGTTCACAACCTGTGGTGCCAGTGGCCCCCGAGGACCAACTCAAGCACAGTGCGACAGTGCCTATTACAACACCAACGTCTCAGTGACTGTAGAGAAAGAGGGACCACTCCGAGGGGTGCAAGTGTGGAAAGTGCCAGCAACAAACCAATACTTGTGAGTGTCGGTGTATACTGGGGACCAGAGAGGCAGTCAGCTAGCAACTCGCACTTACCATAGCACATGTATACCCTTAAGTGCAACAACATCTGTTGGGAGTGGCTGAGTGTAGGGTAAATGTGAGTACCTCAGAGCCAACAGGAGTCACAGTGGAGAGTTATGGTTCAGGAACAATGTAAGTGAGGAGTTATTGGGAGGAGTGATGTAGCACTGACAATGAGGAGCTCAGGACTGGAATGGCCTTGAGGCTGTGGGACTGTACGGGTGCTGACTGGGGGAACTCATTTTGGGGCTCTGACGGTGTTAGAGAACTGGCTGTAGGAAGCTCAGGAATGGAGTCACTTTGGGGTTGTGACCATGCCGAGCATTGGCATGGGGAGCTCATGGGTCAAGTTGCTTTGGGCTGTGGGTGTAAGGTTTCTGTCTCCCTAACTGCTTTCTTTCTTTTTCAGAATATCTGCGTATGGAGCAGCCGGAGGGAAAGGAGCCAAGAACCACAAGAAGAGATCACATGGGGTCTTCATCTCGGCCATCTTCCAGCTGGAGAAAGATGAGCTCCTCTACATCTTGGTGGGGCAGCAGGGGGAGGATGCCTGTCCAGGGGTGAGGGACGGACACACACTTGTCAGTGGGCAGAACCACATTACAGATAAGCTGCAGAACCCCTCAGTGAGTGAGTTTAGCGTTTGGCTGTATTGGTGATGAAGAGCAGGAGTCCTAGACTTGAGCGAGTAAAACTCAGAAAGGAAATTGGGAGGAACCAATAAGCTGAGCTAAAAAGAATCTTCTGAAAATAAATACAAGGAAATCTGAAATGAAAAGAGTCCTCCAAAAGCACAAGCATAAAACTCTGCTTTAAAATCCCGGTGTTCAATATAAAAAGCTGCCCCTTTCACTTGCTTTAACAGGGCAGTCACAGCCAGCTGCAAGGTCTGAGCTGCATGTTGTTGATCGAAAACAGCATTTCTCCACAGTAGGGATTTTATCAGGCCTGCCAGGATTTGAGATCATTACTCAAGGCCCCTGTTGGGATCACGGCCCCATTGTGTTAGACAGATATAGTAAGAAGTGGTCCCAGCCCTGAAGCGCTCACAATCTTACGGCTGGATCCAAAGCTTGTTAAAGTCAATAGGGGTCTTTCCATTGACGCCAATATTCTCTGCAAACACAAAGAACACAGAGAAGAACAAACTCCAAAGATGTGTGTAGCTCAGTGTCCCCAAAAAAATCCAAGCTGCAAAACAATTTTTCTGTATTTTCTCTGTGTAGTCTAGTGCTTTGTGCAGGGAATGGGGAGCTAGAACTCCTGGGTTCTATTCCCAGCCTTGCCACTGACTCATTGTTCAATCTTGTGCAAATCACCTCATATCTGTTCTTGCATTTCCTCATCAGAACAATGAGTACAAATAACACTGACCTATCGAATAGCAGTATTCTGAGACTTAATTAGTAATTAGAAAGCATTTTAAGATCCTGGAATGTAAAGAGCTCTAGAGGTGCAATGTATTAGCATTTGTTATTAATAATAAAAATAATATGGGCTCATTGCCTTTCTCTGGTTCTGCTGTGAGCCTTTCTTATGTCTCTTGCACATGTGACGTGTTCCCAGCTCAGGAGAAGCTTTTCAGAGGCCAAGGGACAGGTCACTTACCAAGCTGGTGGTCCCTCCCAGAACACATACTACGTGTACAGATCTGTGCATGCAGACTAGACAGTGTTGATCTCTAATTGCATCTGTTGTCTCCTTTCAGGGGAATGTTCAGACCCAGAAGATCTGCCTGGGAGAGTCGTCTCTCATTGAAGAAGATTACAAACTCAAAAAGGATCTGAAGGATTGGGCTGGAGGAGGGGGTGGGGGTGGAGGAGCCACCTTCATCTGTACAGTAAGTCTTCCCTCTTTCCAATCCGCTTCTGGACAATGTCCAGGAGAAGAGCTAGCTTTCACTAGTGATCATGTGATTTGATGCTATCAGCTGTTTCAGGGAACTGAAGGAAGGGACGGAATGTTTTACAGAAATGCAAATTCCTCATTCCCCCTCATTTCATTCACCTGCTAGCTACTGCTTCCTCAGCACTGTCAGCCCAAGCAACAATACCAGTATGGGAAATCAAACCAGGGTCTGCTGCTTAACACTGGGACTGGTCCAGACTCAACAACTGGTGTTTAATTGGACCTGCCTCAGATACTTGTCACGGTTGGCAGGCTGCCCTGAATAATGGTGTCAGGAAACAATCTGTAGTATTGCTCTGGGCTGTGGCCACTATTATATGAGCTGCTTTTATGCTTATTGATGCAATGAATTAGGTGGATTCTCTCATCTGAAAGGTTGAAGGGTTTTCTGGTATCTGTTGGTTTTGAGACTGCTGCACCTTTCAACTGTTCTGTGTACTGAATTGTATTTGTCCTTGAGCAGCTGAAGGATGGAGTTTTCGAACCGTTGCTCATCGCTGCAGGAGGAGGGGGGAAGGCATACCTGAGGGGTCAGGACAGCTCCCTGGATGATGTACCCCTTGAGCAGTTTGAGAACAACACAGCAGTCCCTGGAGTCAATGGGAGAACTGGGGCAGCAGGTGAGACCCTGGAGCAATACAAGGTCTGGATTTAATTGCTGAACACACAAAACTGACCTGCAGACATTAAGCAACACAAATCCTTTTGATTCATATTAACTTTTCTGTGAGAGTAACCCACACAGACACGAATGATTCTTCTTCAAGCACTTTCATATGTCCATTACACTGCAAATATGTGCATGTCCTGTGCACTGGTGCCAGACCGTTTTCCCTAGCATACCCATAGAGGTGGCCCCACCCATCTCCTAGCTCCTTCTGCTCCCAAGAAGAGTATAAAGTTCAGAACCACCCCACCTCTCCTCCAGTTCCCTTTTACCATCCATGATCGTGGTCAGAGTGTCTTACTCATAAACTCATAGACTCTAAGGCCAGAGGGATCATCATAATTATCTAGTCTGACCTCCTGCTCATCACAGGCCACAGAACCTCAGCCACCCACTCCAGAAATAGGCCCATAACCTCTGGTTGAGTTACTGATGTCCTCAAATCTTGGCAAGTTACAGAGAATCCACAGTTTACTCTAGGGCAGACCAGCAAGTGACCCATGCCCCAAACCGCAGAGGAAAGCAACAAAAGCCCAAGGGTCTATGCCAAGCTGACCTAGGGGAAATTTCTTTCCTGATCCCAAATATGGTGATCAGTTAGACCCTGAACATGTGGTCCAGACCCACCAGCCAGACACCCGAGAGAATTCTCTGTAGTAACTCAGAGCCCTCCCCATCTAGTGTCCCATCTCTGGCCGTTGGAGATATTTGCTAATGGAAGATGTGGATGGGCCATATAACTTTGTAGACAAACTCATTCTGCCATCCCCCCCGTAAACATACCAAGCTCAGTCTTGAAACAAGTCTTTGTTCCCTGTGAACAAACGTATTGCTACTTGGCTATTTAGCTAGTGGCCTCTTTTTCATCATTTGTTGTTGTTTTTTTTTCATTTTTAATTTTTAGTTCAATTTTCTACAGTCGGGAATTGGCATTGTCTACTACCTGGGAAGCCTATGCCAAAGCCTCTGGGTTTCCAACCTTACTCAGGTTGTTGGAAGTCCATTTCTGTCAACAACAGTAATTTGGACTGTCTCAAGTGCTCAGGCGAGGGCCGTGTTAGAGACAGGCGCTCCATTTGTTGCACTTTGCAGACCAGGACACGAAAGCTGAGAAAGGACTGCCTTCATTACCACACGGTAGCATTTAGACTGGTGTCAGAACCACTGTAATCATCCAAGGGAAGCTCTTCCATGACTCCTTCCTGGAATGCTCCCCCAGCTTTGTCTGCAGATAAAAGTCATCAGAGGTCCCCATCACTGGGCTTCAGAGCATTCCAGGCCTCAGAAACTGCCATAGCTTCCTACTCAGATTTGAACCTTAGCGTTCATAACCTGAGAAGCTAGCATGAACCCCCTCTAAGCTTAATTACCAGCTTAGATCTGATAGGCTGCCCCCAACCAGGAATCAGTGTCTGGTACACTTGGGTCCCCCAAAACTTCCCTGTGGGACCCCAAGACTCAGATGCCCTGAGTCTCCTAACAAAGGGAAATAAACCATTCCCCCCACCTCTCTCCCACCCAGAATTTCCTCTCTGGGCTAACCTGAGAGTTACTGATGCAACCTCTTTACATCACAATACCAAGAAGCATGTCCTCTCTCTCTCCACAAAGAGCCAAACCCAAAAGACAAAGGAAACAAGAAAAGAGTCTCTCCCTTCCCCCTACTCTTCCCCCAACTGGAACAACGAGAATAAACACATAAAGCAAGATCTTCCCCTCACCCCCATCCTTCTCTCCACCAATTTCCTGTGTCAACTAGAAAAAAAATCAACAGTCAAAAAACAAAACTAATAAAAAAAAGAAAAAAAGAATTACAAGAAAACATTCGGTAATCAGATGGTAAAGCATCAGGGTTTCAACTTATAAAAAATGAATAAAACAATGAAAAGGAAAACACCTACCCATAAAACAAAACAATTAAAGTACTATAGCCAATACACATAAATGACCCATCAGCCATATAACAGGATGCAAATACTTTGCAACCTTTGTACTACAACGGAAACAGAAGTTGAAGGACAGGAAAGATCCTCCAATACTGAGAGAGCACAGAACAGAACAATAACCCAAACCCAAAGAAAAACCCACAAATTCCCCCCCTTAAGCTTTGAAAAATCCAGTTTCCTGATTGGTCCTCTTGTCAGGTGTTTGGTTCCCTTTGTTAACCCTTTACAGGTAAAAGAAACATTAACCCTTAGCTATCTGTTTATGACAGAAACATACAAAATATGTCAGCATCAGGTTCCTCGAAGATCAGGCACCAGGATTCTTCCACAAGCTCAGCCCGGTACTGATGGTACAGCTTGTCACTCTCTGATAGTGGCTCATACAGTGAGACCTGAGCTACTGACTCTCATGCCGTCCCAGAGGCCGTCAAGACCAGCTGTTTCTTTGGCTATGATAAAGAGACTTCTCTGATCACAGCACAACCACCATCCATGTCAATACTGATGGTGCCGGAGGCTTATGCTGTAGCAGGGGTCAGGAGCGCCAGGGCCAGGGGGCCATGGCCCCATCACTTTTTAAAGTGATGGACACCAGTATGTGTAGTTAGCAAGTGCTTTTCACAGCTAGCTTAACAACAAATAATATAGACCTTGAACTGGGTTTGCATTGTGCAAGCTGCATTGATGGACATCCTCACTCCCTTGGTGAAGGGGATAACTTGAATGCAGGTACATCTTAGACAACTCATAAGGGATATTTTCTCTCCCTTCACACACTTTTCCTGACTCCACTCTGCCCATAACCTGCTCACCTGATTTTCTCTCTCTTTTTTCTGCAGGTGGAGGTGGTGGCTGGAAAGACACCACCCTGTTTCCTCAGAGTGGGAAGTCCCTCCTGGAAGGTGGAGAGGGAGGCCAGGCCTGTCCCCAGTCATTAGCCAAACTCCAGTGGGCCACCTCAGGTGGTTTTGGTGGAGGAGGAGGAGCTTGTACATCTGGTGGGGGTGGTGGAGGCTACAAAGGTAGGTCTGTTTGTCCTGTCCGTTAGGGGAATGGAGACTGTAGAGACTGGGAACATTGCTTTTTATCTGCAAGGATATTTAGCCATCCTTTAGCCTGCCTTTGATCTGTCTAGAGGGAATGGTCCATTTCATGATGATTCGTTCTGTTAAAAACTAACCTATTTGCACCAAGTTGAACCAAGACGGATACTTTTTGATTGAAGGGCTCTGCCAGCCCTGATGGGTCTGGGATGAATGATTTCATTGTCCTCTTTGAGGGCAAGAGATAAATACATTATCTCAGTAGCAAGTCCCAGTGGAACTCCATCCTTCAAGGGACGAATGCAAAGGGGGGGACGCCACATCTTGTAGCCACCGTACCTTTGCTGCTGTTCAGCACTTGCACATGGTGACCCCTCTCTTTATCCAGGCGGGCATGTATCAGATGTTGATGATATCACAGCTGATGGGCAGTATGGTGTTTCCTTTGTGAATCCAGCTGGGGAGATCTTCCTACATCCCCTGGCAGGTAAAACACACTTTTTCTATTCTCCCACCACCGTCTCTGCCTCCCTTTTACCTCCTGTCTCTCCTCTCCTTCCTTCTATCCCTTTCTATAACCTCCACACATACATGTACTCTACGATGCAGATCCTCGGGTAATGTAAATTGTCATAGTTCCATTGCTTTCAATGACAATTTACAGTAGCTGAGGTTTTCCCCCTACAACTCTCTCCTAGGCTGAGAGATGACACCAATCTTCAGGTACAGTTATATGTATTCGGTCCTGGCCTACCCCATCCCTCTTCCCCATCGCACCTCAAGGTTAATCCAAAGGGGTCATGCTTTTGGGAGGTGAATTTCAGTGCCAGTACTCATTCACTTCTCCTGGCGCTCCTCAAATGGGTGATGTCTGTTCTGTGTAATGTTGGGATGTGTGTTTTCTTAAGTAGGGAGACTGGCACTACAGCCTCCTGCATTTGCTTTCTACCTTTACAACGTGGGAGAAGGTAAATTAAATCCTTCTGTTCCATCTGGCTCCTTCTCATTCAGCCATGGAGAGTCACGGGGATGTGGAGATTCAGGTCTACCTGAACTGCAGCCACTGCCACTCGGGCAACTGCAAGCGGCACCTTGACACCACTCTACCGATCTGTATTTGTGAGATGGGAGCCGTGCTGGCCAGTGATAATGTCACCTGCATAGGTAATAGGTGGAGCTTTATACTCACAGAATTTCTTCTGTCTTCTTTGCATCTCCCCTCCTTCCAGCTTCTCAAAGTAGAGATACTTGACAAATAAATAATGATATCGTTCCTCTCTATTGCCTGCCAGCAGAGATATTTCAAACATTAAACAACTTAATCCTCCCAGCATCTCTGGGCCATCTGGGTATTATCTACATTTTACAAGCAGGCAAACAGAGTCAGAGGGACAGATTTTAAAGGCACTAAGACATAGGTAGGCACCTAGTGAGATTTTCAAAAGCACCTCAGCAAGTTAAGGGCCTAAATTCTATTCAAATCACTGAGAGCTATGTGTCTGACCTGGTTAGTGGGTGAAAATCTCACCAGGTGCCTATCTGCACTTTAGGTGCCTAAATATTTTTTGAAGTCTCGCCCAGAGAGGTTAAGACATTTGCCGCAGAGCTGGAAATGGACCAAAGATCTTCTGACTGCCATTCTTCTACTATAACTACTAGACAATGTTCCCTCATTGTAAAGTCTTAGAGCAGCAGTTCTCAACTGGGGATCCACAGCCCCCTGGGGGGCTGCAATCAGGTTTCTGGGGGTCTCCCAAAATAAATCAGGCTTCAGCCCCAGGTAGCGGTGCTTGGAATGCAGCCCTGGGTAGTGAGGCTTGTGGGGTGTGCTACCTCCACCCCCGACTCACCTCAGCGAGCCACCCAGCATGTGGGTCAGCAACAAGTTTCACATTGAGTAAGGAAAATAAAAATAATATTCAGTTTTTAATTTTTGTACCTATATTATCCTTTTCTTTTTATATATTATATATGTGTTGTGTGTAACTCCCTAATGATCAATTTAATACAGCTTTTAATCTACTGGATATGCAGAACAACAGTTGTTGTGACACAAAGTGGGCCGTGGAGTTTTTATAGCATGCTGGTGGTGGGGCTCAGAAAGAAAAAGACTGGGAACCCCCATCTTAGAGGACAGAGCAGAAGTGCTAGATTTCAAGTTCAACTTGCTGTCTGGCTCACGCACTTTCTGCAAGCACAAATGGTCATTTTTGTGTCTGTGGGAGACTGAAAATGGAATCGTCTCATGAGGTCAGAAAAAGGTTTTAGTTAGGTTTTTATAAAAAGGATTGATCATTCTCAGGCCCCCCTGGACCTATGTTTTCCAGCTGGAACTGGGATCAGACGTGCCAGAGCATTGAGGGATCCTGTCTTGCCAGTATTCCCAGCTCAGACAGAAGTAGGAAGTACCAGCAATCATAAAGCAGAAAATCATCTTTTTACAGAAATCACATGAAACCCTGTGCTGATGTACTTCAGGATTAGCTGTTGATAAGAAGTCAAACTTGTAGGTGCTTATCTGAGCCAAACCTTCTGAGTTTTGCCCATTACTAGTAATAGGCTCTATCCGCCGTCAAGCTGCCGATTTGGCCTACCCACTTAGCTGTGCTTCTTCTGGTGTTCATGCCTCATTAGGTCAAGAAATGGGGGATGAGCCAGAGAGTCTGCATAGATGGAAAGGGGAGCCTAGATGGAAGTGAGCACCCATCTTTAGAGGAGAAGGGGAAGACATCTGTCATAAATAGATAGTTAAGGGTTAATGTCTCTTTTACCTGTAAGGGGTTAACAAACAGTGAACCTGGAACACCTGACCGGAGGACCAATCAGGAGACAAGATACTTTAAAAATCTTGGTGGAAGGAAGTCTTTGTTTTGTGTGTTTTTCTTTGTCTGTTGTTCTCTCTGGGTTCTGAGAGTGACC